>NC_091165.1:42283362-42399993 GCF_040958095.1 Procambarus clarkii | reverse complement strand
CTCACACCAAGACCATTCCATCCAGCGCTCGACCCCCCCTCCCACACACACACATCTTAACATGATGGTCATACACAATAGGCATTTTCTCAGTTATAAATTAATATGGTTATGGCGGCATGAGCTAACTATCAGCCTGGTGTTACTCTTGCCTGGTGTTAACTATCCTTAACTCTTGCCTGGTGTTAACTGTCCTTAACTCTTGCCTGGTGTTAACTGTGCTTAACTCTTGCCTGGTGTTAACTATCCTTAACTCTTGCCTGGTGTTAACTGTCCTTAACTCTTGCCTGGTGTTAACTGTGCTTAACTCTTGCCTGGTGTTAACTATCCTTAACTCTTGCCTGGTGTTAACTATCCTTAACTCTTGCCTGGTGTTAACTATCCTTAACTCTTGCCTGGTGTTAACTATCCTTAACTCTTGCCTGGTGTTAACTATCCTTAACTCTTGCCTGGTGTTAACTATCCTTAACTCTTGCCTGGTGTTAACTATCCTTAACTCTTGCCTGGTGTTAACTATCCTTAACTCTTGCCTGGTGTTAACTATCCTTAACTCTTGCCTGGTGTTAACTATCCTTAACTCTTGCCTGGTGTTAACTATCCTTAACTCTTGCCTGGTGTTAACTATCCTTAACTCTTGCCTGGTGGTAACTCTTGCCTGGTGTTAACTGTCCTTAACTCTTGCCTGGTGTTAACTATCCTTAACTCTTGCCTGGTGTTAACTATCCTTAACTCTTGCCTGGTGTTAACTATCCTTAACTCTTGCCTGGTGTTAACTGTCCTTAACTCTTGCCTGGTGTTAACTATCCTTAACTCTTGCCTGGTGTTAACTATCCTTAACTCTTGCCTGGTGTTAACTATCCTTAACTCTTACCTGGTGTTAACTATCCTTAACTCTTGCCTGGTGTTAACTATCCTTAACTCTTGCCTGGTGTTAACTATCCTTAACTCTTGCCTGGTGTTAACTGTCCTTAACTCTTGCCTGGTGTTAACTGTCCTTAACTCTTGCCTGGTGTTAACTATCCTTAACTCTTGCCTGGTGTTAACTATCCTTAACTCTTGCCTGGTGTTAACTATCCTTAACTCTTGCCTGGTGTTAACTATCCTTAACTCTTGCCTGGTGTTAACTATCCTTAACTCTTGCCTGGTGTTAACTATCCTTAACTCTTGCCTGGTGGTAACTCTTGCCTGGTGTTAACTGTCCTTAACTCTTGCCTGGTGTTAACTATCCTTAACTCTTGCCTGGTGTTAACTATCCTTAACTCTTGCCTGGTGTTAACTATCCTTAACTCTTGCCTGGTGTTAACTGTCCTTAACTCTTGCCTGGTGTTAACTATCCTTAACTCTTGCCTGGTGTTAACTATCCTTAACTCTTGCCTGGTGTTAACTATCCTTAACTCTTGCCTGGTGTTAACTATCCTTAACTCTTGCCTGGTGTTAACTATCCTTAACTCTTGCCTGGTGTTAACTGTCCTTAACTCTTGCCTGGTGTTAACTATCCTTAACTCTTGCCTGGTGTTAACTATCCTTAACTCTTGCCTGGTGTTAACTATCCTTAACTCTTGCCTGGTGTTAACTATCCTTAACTCTTGCCTGGTGTTAACTATCCTTAACTCTTGCCTGGTGTTAACTATCCTTAACTCTTGCCTGGTGTTAACTATCCTTAACTCTTGCCTGGTGTTAACTATCCTTAACTCTTGCCTGGTGTTAACTATCCTTAACTCTTGCCTGGTGTTAACTATCCTTAACTCTTGCCTGGTGTTAACTATCCTTAACTCTTGCCTGGTGTTAACTATCCTTAACTCTTGCCTGGTGTTAACTATCCTTAACTCTTGCCTGGTGTTAACTATCCTTAACTCTTGCCTGGTGTTAACTATCCTTAACTCTTGCCTGGTGTTAACTATCCTTAACTCTTGCCTGGTGTTAACTATCCTTAACTCTTGCCTGGTGTTAACTATCCTTAACTCTTGCCTGGTGTTAACTATCCTTAACTCTTGCCTGGTGTTAACTATCCTTAACTCTTGCCTGGTGTTAACTATCCTTAACTCTTGCCTGGTGTTAACTATCCTTAACTCTTGCCTGGTGTTAACTATCCTTAACTCTTGCCTGGTGTTAACTATCCTTAACTCTTGCCTGGTGTTAACTATCCTTAACTCTTGCCTGGTGTTAACTATCCTTAACTCTTGCCTGGTGTTAACTATCCTTAACTCTTGCCTGGTGTTAACTATCCTTAACTCTTGCCTGGTGTTAACTATCCTTAACTCTTGCCTGGTGTTAACTATCCTTAACTCTTGCCTGGTGTTAACTATCCTTAACTCTTGCCTGGTGTTAACTATCCTTAACTCTTGCCTGGTGTTAACTATCCTTAACTCTTGCCTGGTGTTAACTATCCTTAACTCTTGCCTGGTGTTAACTATCCTTAACTCGTGCCTGGTGTTAACTATCCTTAACTCTTGCCTGGTGTTAACTATTCCTTAACTCTTGCCTGGTGTTAACTATCCTTAACTCTTGCCTGGATGTTAACTATCCTTACTCTTGCCTGGTGTTAACTATCCTTAACTCTTGCCTGGTGTTAACTATCCTTAACTCTTGCCTGGTGTTAACTATCTTAACTCTTGCCTAGTGTTAACTATCCTTAACTCTTGCCTTGGTGTTAACTATCCTTAACTCTTGCCTGGTGTTAACTATCCTTAACTCTTGCCTGGTCAGTTAACTATCTTAACTCTTGCCTGGTGTTAACTGTCTTAACTCTTGCCTGGTGTTAACTATCCTTAACTCTTGCCTGGTGTTAACTATCCTTAACTCTTGCCTGGTGTTAACTATCCTTAACTCTTGCCTGGTGTTAACTATCCTTAACTCTTGCCTGGTGTTAACTATCCTTAAACTCTTGCCTGGTGTTAACTATCCTTAACTCTTGCCTGGTGTAATCTAGTCCTTAACTCTTGCTTGGTGTTAACTTCTAACTCTTGCCTGGTGTTAACTATCCTTAACTCTTGCCTGGTGTTAACTATCCTTAACTCTTGCCTGGTGTTAACTATCCTTAACTCTTGCCTGGTGTTAACTATCCTTAACTCTTGCCTGGTGTTAACTATCCTTAACTCTTGCCTGGTGGTAACTCTTGCCTGGTGTTAACTGTCCTTAACTCTTGCCTGGTGTTAACTATCCTTAACTCTTGCCTGGTGTTAACTATCCTTAACTCTTGCCTGGTGTTAACTATCCTTAACTCTTGCCTGGTGTTAACTGTCCTTTACTCTTGCCTGGTGTTAACTATCCTTAACTCTTGCCTGGTGTTAACTATCCTTAACTCTTGCCTGGTGTTAACTATCCTTAACTCTTACCTGGTGTTAACTATCCTTAACTCTTGCCTGGTGTTAACTATCCTTAACTCTTGCCTGGTGTTAACTGTCCTTAACTCTTGCCTGGTGTTAACTATTCTTAACTCTTGCCTGGTGTTAACTATCCTTAACTCTTGCCTGGTGTTAACTATCCTTAACTCTTGCCTGGTGTTAACTATTCTTAACTCTTGCCTGGTGTTAACTATCCTTAACTCTTGCCTGGTGTTAACTATCCTTAACTCTTGCCTGGTGTTAACTATCCTTAACTCTTGCCTGGTGTTAACTATCCTTAACTCTTGCTTGGTGTTAACTGTGCTTAACTCTTGCTTGGTGTTAACTATCCTTAACTCTTGCCTGGTGTTAACTATTCTTAACTCTTGCCTGGTGTTAACTATCCTTAACTCTTGCCTGGTGTTAACTATCCTTAACTCTTGCCTGGTGTTAACTATCCTTAACTCTTGCCTGGTGTTAACTATTCTTAACTCTTGCCTGGTGTTAACTATCCTTAACTCTTGCCTGGTGTTAACTATCCTTAACTCTTGCCTGGTGTTAACTATCCTTAACTCTTGCCTGGTGTTAACTATCCTTAACTCTTGCCTGGTGTTAACTATCCTTAACTCTTGCCTGGTGTTAACTATCCTTAACTCTTGCCTGTTGTTAACTATTCTTAACTCTTGCCTGGTGTTAACTATCCTTAACTCTTGCCTGGTGTTAACTATCCTTAACTCTTGCCTGGTGTTAACTATCCTTAACTCTTGCCTGGTGTTAACTATCCTTAACTCTTGCCTGGTGTTAACTATCCTTAACTCTTGCCTGGTGTTAACTATCCTTAACTCTTGCCTGGTGTTAACTATCCTTAACTCTTGCCTGCTGTTAACTATCCTTAACTCTTGCCTGCTGTTAACTATCCTTAACTCTTGCCTGGTGTTAACTATCCTTAACTCTTGCCTGGTGTTAACTGTGCCTAACTCTATAAGAGCTCTCACAGGAACAGGAGCAAACAATGTTGTCTAACACACACATTTATTACTCACACAAGACAACAAAATATAGAAATTAGATGGTGACTCGGACGGGGTCCCAACTTCCAGCTCTCATCTTAGTCTCAAACCTTAAGAATTTAGTAAAACATCAGCTCAAGAAATTATGGCATACATAAATATATATAAATATCAAACTAATACCAAAGTCTCCACCAATATCAAACACTTCTTACCATTCCTCAATAAATATGGGTATTCTTCCATGTCTCTATATACCAAATTGTTCCTCACTAGGCTACTGCTCCCTTCTTTATCCATTCATTGGCCAGAAATTACTTTATCATTAAACCTTGGCTTCAGCATATCAATCAATAATAATAAATAAATCACTAAATAAATAAATTTTTATTCAGGTAAAGTACATACATACAAGGTAAGATACAAAGTTGATGGATTTATAGATAGAACTAGTACATACAATGCCTAAAGCCACTATTACGCAAAGCGTTTCGGGCAGGAAATTACTCGCTAATAATTACTCTCACCTTCTTTCACTGCGCCAAGTACACCAATATTATATATATATATATATATATATATATATATATATATATATATATATATATATATATATATATATATATATATATATATATGTCGTACCTAGTAGCCAGAACGCACTTCTCAGCCTATTATGCAAGGCCCGATTTGCCTAATAAGCCAAGTTTTCCTGAATTAATAGATTTTCTCTAATTTTTTTCTTATGAACTGATAAAGCTACCCATTTCATTATGTATGAGGTCAATTTTTTTTTATTTGAGTTAAAATTAACGTAGATATATGACCGAACCTAACCAACCCTACCTAACCTAACCTAACCTATCTTTATAGGTTAGGTTAGGTTAGGTAGCCGAAAAAGTTAGGTTAGGTAGACGAAAAACAATTAATTCATGAAAACTTGGCTTATTAGGCAAATCGGGACTTGCATACTAGGCTGAGAAATGCGTTCTGGCTACTAGGTACGACATTATATATATATATATATATATATATATATATATATATATATATATATATATATATATATATATATATATGTCGTACCTAGTAGCCAGAACTCACTTCTCAGCCTACTATACAAGGCCCAATTTGCCTAATAAGCCAAGTTTTCATGAATTAATTGTTTTTCGACTACCTAACCTACCTAACCTAACCTAACCTAAGTTTTTCGGCTACATAACCCAACCTAACCTATAGAGATAGGGTAGGTTAGGTTAGGTAGGGTTGGTTAGGTTCGGTCATATATCTACGTTAATTTTAGCTCCAATGAAAAAAAATTGACCTCATACATAATGAAATGGGTAGCTTTATCATTTCAAAAGAAAAAATTTAGAGAAAATATATTAATTCATGAAAACTTGGCTTATTAGGCAAATCGGGCCATGCATAGTAGGCTGAGAAGTGAGTTCTGGCTACTAGGTACGACATATATATATATATTTATATATATATATATATATATATATATATATATATATATATATATATATATATATATATATATATATATATATATAAATATATAAATAGCGTTTCGGGCAGGAAATTACTCGCTAATAATTACTCTCACCTTCTTTCACTGCGCCAAGTACACCAATATTATATATATATATATATATATATATATATATATATATATATATATATATATATATATATATATATATATATATATATGTCGTACCTAGTAGCCAGAACGCACTTCTCAGCCTATTATGCAAGGCCCGATTTGCCTAATAAGCCAAGTTTTCCTGAATTAATAGATTTTCTCTAATTTTTTTCTTATGAACTGATAAAGCTACCCATTTCATTATGTATGAGGTCAATTTTTTTTTATTTGAGTTAAAATTAACGTAGATATATGACCGAACCTAACCAACCCTACCTAACCTAACCTAACCTATCTTTATAGGTTAGGTTAGGTTAGGTAGCCGAAAAAGTTAGGTTAGGTAGACGAAAAACAATTAATTCATGAAAACTTGGCTTATTAGGCAAATCGGGACTTGCATACTAGGCTGAGAAATGCGTTCTGGCTACTAGGTACGACATTATATATATATATATATATATATATATATATATATATATATATATATATATATATATATATATATATATATGTATATATATATATATATATTTATATATATATATATATATATATATTTATATATATATATATATATATATATATATATATATATATTTATATATATATATATATATTTATATATATATATATATATTTATATATATATATATATATATATATATTTATATATGTCGTACCTAGTAGCCAGAACGCACTTCTCAGCCTACTATGCATGGCCAGATTTGCCTAATAAGCCAAGTTTTCCTGAATTAATATATTTTCTCTATTTTTTTCCTTTTGAAATGATAAAGCTATCCATTTCATTATGTATGAGGTCAATTTTTTTTTATTGGAGTTAAAATTAACGTAGATATATGACCGAACCTAACCAACCCTACCTAACCTAACCTAACCTATCTTTATAGGTTAGGTTCGGTTAGGTAGCCGAAAAAGTTAGGTTAGGTTAGGTTAGGTAGGTTAGGTAGTCGAAAAACAACTAATTCATGAAAACTTGGCTTATTAGGCAAATTGGGCCTCGCATAGTAGGCTGAGAAGTGAGTTCTGGCTACTAGGTACGACATATATATATATATATATATATATATATTTATATATATATATATATATATATATATATATATATATATATATATATATATATTTATATATATATATATATATATATATATATATATATATATATATATATATATATATATATATTTATATATATATATATATATATATATATATATATATATATATATATATATATATATTGTGACGGTAACGCGTTGGTGTTCGGCTGTTTAAGGCTAGGGGTATGGCCTCGTCACATAGTTATAAAAAAAAATAGAAAAACTGGAACTTCGTCTGTGGTAAGGTAAGGAGAAGACACACAAAACACAAGTAAATTTTAACAATGAAATTTTAATTACGTTAAATAAATCAAAACATGGAAAAATGGACAAACAAATTCGTATAATAAAATCAATCAATCAAAATAATAAGAATAATTAAATGACACAATGAAAAGTTACGTTAAGACAAAATAACAAGAAGTGCAATACAAAAATAAAGGTAAGGTGCTGGAATATTGGCTTTAAGCTACCACCTCTCTCAGTATACGCTAACGTCTTGCCGGGAGGAGTGGTAACTGCGGAAGCACAGAATATTCTGAGGTCTGAGGTCGTGGCGACCCCAGACATCAAGTAGTATGGGGGGGCGAGTGCAGTTGCAGCCAGACCGGCGACCAATCAGCGGAGTCGGTAGCGATCAACAGGTAGTTTGGCGGTTTGAGTCTGAACAGGTGTCTCTGGCTGCATACGTTTTGCTCGCTGGCAAACCTTGCTGGTGTTGTTGTCGTTGTGGGACATTTCTTCCATAGTAGTTTTATATAATTTCAACGACGTAATTGTGGAGGGAAGAGCAGGCTCAATCTCTTGAAGGAGATTATCGTCACAATATATATATATATATTTATATATATATATATATATATATATATATATATATATATATATATATATATATATATATATATATATATATATATATATATTAGTATATTTTGGTAGCAGTCTTTCCTGTAGACATATATTATTAAATATGACCGAAAAAGTAAGATTAATAATTCTAACACGAATTTTCTCAATCTTTCGTACATTATGCTTCACTGTTGGAGGTAAATCAAAAATCACTTCTCCAAAATTCATTTTTATTTCTAGTCTGACGCGACACGGGCGCGTTTCGTAAAACTTATTACATTTTCAAAGACTTCACAAATACACAACTGATTTAAAACTTGCGTTTCCCTGATTTTATATCTACATTTGAGTGAGGTGGGAAGGGTGATGTGGCATTACATTTGAGTGAGGTGGGAAGGATGATGTGGCATTAACACAAGACAGAACACTAGAGGATATTAATAGGGTATTAAAAGTATCAACACAAGACAGAACAGAAACAATGGGTATTGAATAGAAGTGTTTGTAGAAAGCCTATTGGTCCATATTTCTTGATGCTTCTATATTGGAGCGGAGTCTTGAGGTGGGTAGAATATAGTTGTGCAATAATTGGCTGTTGATTGCTGGTGTTGACTTCTTGATGTGTAGTGCCTCGCAAACGTCAAGCCGCCTGCTATCGCTGTATCTATCGATGATTTCTGTGTTGTTTACTAGTATTTCTCTGGCGATGGTTTGGTTATGGGAAGAGATTATATGTTCCTTAATGGAGCCCTGTTGTTTATGCATCGTTAAACGCCTAGAAAGAGATGTTGTTGTCTTGCCTATATACTGGGTTTTTTGGAGCTTACAGTCCCCAAGTGGGCATTTGAAGGCATAGACGACGTTAGTCTCTTTTAAAGCGTTCTGTTTCGTGTCTGGAGAGTTTCTCATGAGTAGGCTGGCCGTTTTTCTGGTTTTATAGTAAATCGTCAGTTGTATCCTCTGATTTTTGTCTGTAGGGATAACGTTTCTATTAACAATATCTTTCAGGACCCTTTCCTCTGTTTTATGAGCTGTGGAAAAGAAGTTCCTGTAAAATAGTCTAATAGGGGGTATAGGTGTTGTGTTAGTTGTCTCTTCGGAGGTTGCATGGCTTTTCACTTTCCTTCTTATGATGTCTTCGATGAAACCATTGGAGAAGCCGTTATTGACTAGAACCTGCCTTACCCTACAGAGTTCTTCGTCGACTTGCTTCCATTCTGAGCTGTGGCTGAGAGCACGGTCGACGTATGCATTAACAACACTCCTCTTGTACCTGTCAGGGCAGTCGCTGTTGGCATTTAGGCACATTCCTATGTTTGTTTCCTTTGTGTAGACTGCAGTGTGGAAACCTCCGCCCTTTTCCATGACTGTTACATCTAGAAAAGGCAGCTTCCCATCCTTTTCCGTCTCGTAAGTGAAACGCAGCACGGAACTCTGCTCAAATGCCTCCTTCAGCTCCTGCAGATGTCTGACATCAGGTACCTGTGTAAAAATGTCGTCAACATACCTGCAGTATATGGCCGGTTTCAAGTTCATGTCGACTAAGACTTTTTGCTCGATGGTACCCATGTAGAAGTTTGCAAACAGGACACCTAGGGGAGAACCCATGGCGACCCCATCTACTTGCTTATACATGTGCCCATCCGGGCTCAAGAAGGGTGCCTCTTTAGTACAAGCTTGGAGTAGTTTCCTCAGAATACTTTCTGGCATGTCAAGAGGAGTACAGGCTGGATCACGATACACTCTGTCGGCTATCATTCCGATTGTCTCGTCCACAGGTACGTTGGTAAACAGCGATTCTACGTCCAACGAGGCTCTTATCCCTGTGGCCCGTGCGCCCCGCAGTAAGTCCACAAATTCCTTTGGAGACTTCAGGCTGAAGGCGCAAGGAACATAAGGAGTCAGCAGGCCGTTGAGTCGCTTCGCCAATCTGTACGTGGGTGTGGGTATCTGGCTAATGATTGGCCGAAGTGGGTTTCCAGGCTTGTGCGTCTTGACATTTCCATACGCATATCCAGGTTTATATTCCCCAATGATCTTTGGCAGGTGGAGTCCGGATTTCTTGGCGTTCACAGTTTCGATCAGTTTGTTGACCTTTGCTTTTAATTCGGCTGTAGTGTCCTTCGTTACCCTTTGGAACTTAGTTTGGTCAGAGAGTATGATGTTCATTTTCGCCAGATATTCGTCTTTTTTAAGAATGACATATATTGGCGACTTGTCACCTCTCCTGACAACTATCTCCTTGTTCTCACGAAGGCTTTTAGCTGCCGCTCTAAGCTCGGGGGACAGTATGGTGCTTCTGTAGTTGCCTCGATTCTTTCCTCCTTCTGCAATAAGTTCTGCTTGTAAGGTATCTTTGGTAGTGACCTTCTTTTGTGTCTCGAGGTCGAATATGTCGTCCAACAGAATTTCCAACTCCACTTTCCGGGCCATTTCACTCGGAGGACCTATGGCAATTCCACGACCAAGAGATGGCTTCCTGAACCTTGCAGGAATTAACCTCACTGAGGACCAAGTCACTCTCCTAAATCTGGGCATAAACTGTCATGTTATGTCCAGACCGAGTGAAATGGCCCGGAAAGTGGAGTTGGAAATTCTGTTGGACGACATATTCGACCTCGAGACACAAAAGAAGGTCACTACCAAAGATACCTTACAAGCAGAACTTATTGCAGAAGGAGGAAAGAATCGAGGCAACTACAGAAGCACCATACTGTCCCCCGAGCTTAGAGCGGCAGCTAAAAGCCTTCGTGAGAACAAGGAGATAGTTGTCAGGAGAGGTGACAAGTCGCCAATATATGTCATTCTTAAAAAAGACGAATATCTGGCGAAAATGAACATCATACTCTCTGACCAAACTAAGTTCCAAAGGGTAACGAAGGACACTACAGCCGAATTAAAAGCAAAGGTCAACAAACTGATCGAAACTGTGAACGCCAAGAAATCCGGACTCCACCTGCCAAAGATCATTGGGGAATATAAACCTGGATATGCGTATGGAAATGTCAAGACGCACAAGCCTGGAAACCCACTTCGGCCAATCATTAGCCAGATACCCACACCCACGTACAGATTGGCGAAGCGACTCAACGGCCTGCTGACTCCTTATGTTCCTTGCGCCTTCAGCCTGAAGTCTCCAAAGGAATTTGTGGACTTACTGCGGGGCGCACGGGCCACAGGGATAAGAGCCTCGTTGGACGTAGAATCGCTGTTTACCAACGTACCTGTGGACGAGACAATCGGAATGATAGCCGACAGAGTGTATCGTGATCCAGCCTGTACTCCTCTTGACATGCCAGAAAGTATTCTGAGGAAACTACTCCAAGCTTGTACTAAAGAGGCACCCTTCTTGAGCCCGGATGGGCACATGTATAAGCAAGTAGATGGGGTCGCCATGGGTTCTCCCCTAGGTGTCCTGTTTGCAAACTTCTACATGGGTACCATCGAGCAAAAAGTCTTAGTCGACATGAACTTGAAACCGGCCATATACTGCAGGTATGTTGACGACATTTTTACACAGGTACCTGATGTCAGACATCTGCAGGAGCTGAAGGAGGCATTTGAGCAGAGTTCCGTGCTGCGTTTCACTTACGAGACGGAAAAGGATGGGAAGCTGCCTTTTCTAGATGTAACAGTCATGGAAAAGGGCGGAGGTTTCCACACTGCAGTCTACACAAAGGAAACAAACATAGGAATGTGCCTAAATGCCAACAGCGACTGCCCTGACAGGTACAAGAGGAGTGTTGTTAACGCATACGTCGACCGTGCTCTCAGCCACAGCTCAGAATGGAAGCAAGTCGACGAAGAACTCTGTAGGGTAAGGCAGGTTCTAGTCAATAACGGCTTCTCCAATGGTTTCATCGAAGACATCATAAGAAGGAAAGTGAAAAGCCATGCAACCTCCGAAGAGACAACTAACACAACACCTATACCCCCTATTAGACTATTTTACAGGAACTTCTTTTCCACAGCTCATAAAACAGAGGAAAGGGTCCTGAAAGATATTGTTAATAGAAACGTTATCCCTACAGACAAAAATCAGAGGATACAACTGACGATTTACTATAAAACCAGAAAAACGGCCAGCCTACTCATGAGAAACTCTCCAGACACGAAACAGAACGCTTTAAAAGAGACTAACGTCGTCTATGCCTTCAAATGCCCACTTGGGGACTGTAAGCTCCAAAAAACCCAGTATATAGGCAAGACAACAACATCTCTTTCTAGGCGTTTAACGATGCATAAACAACAGGGCTCCATTAAGGAACATATAATCTCTTCCCATAACCAAACCATCGCCAGAGAAATACTAGTAAACAACACAGAAATCATCGATAGATACAGCGATAGCAGGCGGCTTGACGTTTGCGAGGCACTACACATCAAGAAGTCAACACCAGCAATCAACAGCCAATTATTGCACAACTATATTCTACCCACCTCAAGACTCTGCTCCAATATAGAAGCATCAAGAAATATGGACCAATAGGCTTTCTACAAACACTTCTATTCAATACCCATTGTTTCTGTTCTGTCTTGTGTTGATACTTTTAATACCCTATTAATATCCTCTAGTGTTCTGTCTTGTGTTAATGCCACATCATCCTTCCCACCTCACTCAAATGTAATGCCACATCACCCTTCCCACCTCACTCAAATGTAGATATAAAATCAGGGAAACGCAAGTTTTAAATCAGTTGTGTATTTGTGAAGTCTTTGAAAATGTAATAAGTTTTACGAAACGCGCCCGTGTCGCGTCAGACTAGAAATAAAAATGAATTTTGGAGAAGTGATTTTTGATTTACCTCCAACAGTGAAGCATAATGTACGAAAGATTGAGAAAATTCGTGTTAGAATTATTAATCTTACTTTTTCGGTCATATTTAATAATATATATATATATATATATATATATATATTTATATATATATATATATATATATATATTTATATATATATATATATATATATATATATATATATATATATATATATATATTATATATATATATATATATATATATATATATATATATATATATATTGGTAGCAGTCTCTCCTGTAGACATATATTATTAAAAATGACCAAAAAAGTAAGATTAATAATTCTAACACGAATTTTCTCGATCTTTCTTATGTTTCTTTTCACTGTTGATGGTAATCAAATTGAAAAATCAATTCTCCAAAATTCATGTTTATTTCTAGTCTGACGCGACACTTGAGCACGTTTCGTAACACATTACATTTTCAAAGACTTTAGTTTACACACACACAACTATAACTGAATAGAGCTTAAACATCTTCGATTTTTTATACCTGCATTTGGGTGAGGTGATATGTTACAACAGTTTTGGATGAGGTGAAAACAAACTTTCAACACAAGACAGAACACGAAACAATGGGTATTGAAGGTAAGAATGGAAGTAATTGCAGAGGGCCTATTGGCCCATATTTCTTGATGCTTCTATATTGGTGCGGAGTCTTGAAGTGGGTAGAATATAGTTGTGCATTAATTGGCTGTTGATTGCTGGTGTCAACTTCTTAATGTGTAGTGCCTCACAGATATCAAGCCGCCTGCTATCGCTGTATCTATCGATGATTTCCGTGTTTTTTGTTAAGACTTCTCTGGTGATGGTCTGGTTGTGGGAAGAGATTATATGTTCCTTAATGGAGCCCTGTTGCTTATGCATCGTTAATCGCCTGGAAAGAGATGTTGTTGTCTTGCCTATATACTGAATTCTTTGAGGCTTACAGTCCCCAAGTGGGCATTTGAAGGCATAGACGACGTTGGTCTCTTTTAAAGCGTTCTGCTTTGTGTCTACAAAGCAGAAACTGGAGAGTTTCTCATGAGTAGGTTGGCAGTTTTCTTGGTTTTATAGTAGATCGTCAATTGTATCTTCTGATTTTTGTCTGTAGGGATAACGTTTCTATTAACAATATCTTTCAGGACCCTTTCTTCCGTTTTATGAGCTGTGGAAAAGAACTTCCTGTATAATAGTCTAATAAGGGGTACAGGTGTTGTGTTAGTTGTCTCTTCAGAGGTTGCATGGCGTTTCACCTTCCTTCTTATGATGTCTTCAACGAAACCATTGGAGAAGCCGTTGTTGACTAGGACCTGCCTTACCCTACAGAGTTCTTCGTCGAGTTGCTTCCATCCCAAACAATAAGTTTGCATTTCTGCAATACTTTTCTCATGCCGGATGCATTGGAAATGTTGCACGTCGGAGTTTCACTGAATTGCATGGTCAATGGTTTCAATGATTTCTCCAAGCCCGTTTTTTTTTATTGATATATAAAAAAACCAAAGTACAAATACAGGGAACAAGTGCAAAACAACAAATAAATACAAACAATCGGACGTATAGCAAACGCCATGAAACAGACATAAAATACATACAGAGGGTCACGGGAAAGCACACAGGAAACAAGCAAAGAAACCCACAAACATCAAGGGACAGAAAATGCATATAATACACAAAAAATAAATGACATAAGGACAATAACAAAAATGTACAAGAAAAAATACACAAAAATTACAACAAATATACAGAAAGCGAACCACCCCTAGAACAGAAAAGGGGAGCAAAGTAAAACACAAGCACGGGCAGTCCTGACCCCGGACACAAAGGAGCAGAACTGGACACAAATGAGGGCCACCAACAACAAAGTAACATGAAATCCAAAAACTACATATTAGAACATAAATAAAATAAAATATGTACAAAGAACAAAGCAATTACAAGGACAAAGAAATAATCACACGCACACACAACCCATGCGACATACACAACCACACCACCTCACACCAATATGCCCGCCACCCCAACACACGGGGCAAGAGCAACGACAGGAAAGAAAGAACACCAAATACCCACAACCACACACAACCACAACACAAACACCCATACCAAAGGCGAAGCACAAAAACAAATCGCAAACACAACAAAACAGGCCACGCAGGAGCCAGGAACAAACACCCACCCCACACGCACGCACAGACAAGGACACCCACCAGTGCACGCAGGCACAGGGAAAACATCACGTACAACACAGACATAAACCAACCACATGAATCATTCATACTTCTCCGGGTACTCCCGAGCCGGAAACCGTAAGCAATAAGCATTCCAAACAAGTAGGTCGGCTTCAGGAATCGGACATCCAGGAGTCGCAGTAGGCCGAGGCATCGAATCCGGCACGCCCAGGACGAAACACTGTGCCCGCGGAACCCAGATGGTAGAAGGGCACTAGGGAACAGGACGCACCAGGTCATCAAACTCAAAATACAGAGATGTCTTAGATCTGTCGATCACCTCGCCGGACGGGAGGACGAAAGCGATGGTTTTCCCCAAGGAAGCCAGTCACAGGGCCGCACACTCGGAAGCACACCAGGCAGCACAGCGAGCCGCACACTGGCCCGCCCACTAGGGCGCGCACTTCGGTCTATGCTGGGCATCGCACCAAGCCCTGCAAAGGTGGCTCCGCAGGCGCCCCAGTGCCCCCACCAATCAGAACAGGAGCAAAGTCCCCCCGTCGCACATCCTTCCACAACACCACTATGAGGTCGCAGTCACCAGGGGCAACCGCCCAATGAGGAGAGCCACCAGTAGGGGGCACAACGTCCAACACAGAAGGTACCACAGGAGGCAGCACAACGTCGCCCACAGCATCATCATCCATAGCGTCACGATCCTCTGCCCACGTCCGGCGAGGTGACGCACCCCGAGCCGAACGACGGCGCTTAGAAATAGGCCGTTGATCGTCGGAAATGTCACTCCTTGCAAGCGGTGCCCCAGAAGAACCATCGGCAGGCGGCCCCACAGCTGGGGCAGCACGACCACCCAGAACGGCAACCTCAACGACGCGGGGTAGAAAGCCACTACCATCATAAGGAGACCGGATTTGGTGAAGGAAGAGGCACAGCAGGTGGAAGGGTAGACTCCAGTACACGTGAGGTATCCAGTGAGGACGACGGAACCGTCAGAGGAGAAGAGGCACATGGTAACGAGGAAACTACCAGAGGTGATGAGGCAGAGGGCGGGGGCAGAGTCAAACACATCCACCACCCTGACAGCCCCGGGAAGCACATGTCTGGCAGCAGGAGATGCAGGCACCACCCCTACAGCACCATCTAATGTCACCCCAGAAGCAACCGGACGAGGGTGCACCTCCGCAACCACCTGAACGTCGAAGGTCTGAAGCAGGTGCCCCTAGGTCCTCAGAGCTCACTGGTAGGGCAGACAGATCAGGGCCAGATGGAGCGCCAGCTGGAACCGCCACAGGAACCACACCAGGCACCTTTACATAGCGAGGATCCGCTGGGGAATCCCCACACATAGACAAGCAGGGAAAGTCATCCTCCAGGAAAACTGAAAGGGCCTCAGCACGAGGAGCGTCCCAGCTAGCCGCCACGTGACCCTCAGCACCACATCGGAAACAGGTGCGTGTTTGACTTAGATAAAATATCCGCAGAGAGAGCCCAGGAAATGAAACCCTAAAAGGAATAGGGCATGTGATCCGCATGACGAGCGTATGAACGCCCAGACAGGACCCCTATCAGCCGGCCCGCACTCAAAGTGGTGAACCTGTGCTTCACCACTGCACTAAACTGCGTAAACACCGACATAAGCTCCGCCTCTGGGAAGGCAACCCGTTCTCGCAAATTTAATAAGTCAATATTGACTTATTAAATATGTGCATAGGTGACATACTTAACATAATAGATACCCTTAAAAAGATTCATAGAAAACACCGACCTTACCTAACCTTGTTAGTATCTTAAGATAAGCATCTTATTGCTTCGTAATTACAATTATTACCTAACCTATAATAGGTATAGGTTAAGTAATAATTGTAATTACGAAGCAATAAGATGCTTATCTTAAGATACTAACAAGGTTAGGTAAGGTCGGTGTTTTCTATGAATCTTTTTAAGGGTATCGATTATGTTTAGTATATCACCTATGCACGTAGTTAATAAGTCAATATTGACTTTACGAATTTGCGAGAACGGGTTGGGGAAGGACACCGGCACACCGTGAACACTCACAAAAGTCAAGGGCCCCCAGGGATCCGAGATCTCCACAGTCACAGCCGAAGCAGGAAGATTAAACAAGCGTGCATCCCAGCGTGCCACAAACTCCTGGTAAAGCAGCAACGTGGCAAACGACACCGCCACACGGGTAGGTGAGATCTTTTCTAGCCCCAGGAGATCAGAGACGTTGACACGAAGCACGTCCAGGAGAGCAATCTAAACAATGGGCCAGTCCACTGCACCAGAAAAATCCAGCTTACAGTATCTACCCGTTGAACACGGCTACCACCGGCTACCTCCATACCGCCAGCCGGATCCCTGGCTAGCGGGCACTCCACACTTCCAACAGCCAACCACCACACAGCAATGGCAAACGACGACTGGCTGCTCTAGCCTGACGTCTGCACCCTCTGGCGGCGGAGCAGGAACTCCTCCAAGCCTGTTATTGACAGTTTGAATTATTTGATCGTTAATGCTTTTTCGCTCAAGCGTTAGCCAAGGAATATTTGATTAAACATACGACAACAGATTACCTGTGTTGTAATTTTGTTCACGACACAATTCTATGTAGAACAAAGCAGCAGCAGCAGATTGATTCGATGATGGCATTTCCAATTGATTGAGAACTTTGTTCACGATTTCTAAGCACAAGTCTTCAATCATTATTAACGCTTCGTTGAAGATTTTTGCTGTAAAATCCATGTTCATATTTGAATTTTCTTTGCATATTCGACAGATAATATCTTCAGCCATGTGCGATTTATAATTATCCCATAACTTTGTTGGAGATAACGGTGAGGTGGAGGTCAATATGATTGCAAACATTGCACGAATTTGATTTAGATGTGACATGTTGGACGCGTCATTAATGCTTACATCCCAGTGCCGATCGTTCTCCAATAAATTCAGAGCATGACATGCACTGTGGGAAGTGGCATGTGTTATGCCGTTGACAAATCTCAATGGCTGGAAAGACGTTGGACCGAACACATTTACCAAAAGCATGCAAAGAAAGAAGCATTCATCCTGATTGGGTTGCACGGTGTACAGTCTGCCTACAGAAGTTTATTTGACTATGCCAAGTTGTCCGTCGACTCGCTCTCCTCGTTATCATCGTTCAAATAATTTTCTACTGGCATTCCATGTGTAATACGTGGGTACTTCCGAATACAGCATTGTTTTCGCAAACACGGCATTTTGAAGAAAGCAGTTAATGTTGTAGCCGGTGGATTCATAGTTGTTGCTCATTTGCAGCTGTGAAATAAACGTGTTGTCCATTTTCATGTTTTCAAAACAAAAACAAAAAATACTAACGAAATATTTCAATTCAAACACAGACCAGTCAATCAAAATTACAACACGGGTGATCTGTTGTCGTATGTTTAATCAAATATTCCTAAGCTAACGCTTGAACGAAAAGGCATTAACAATCAAATAATTCAAACTGTGAATAACGGGCATGGAGAAATCTTCTTAGATGCGCCAGGAGGAACTGGTAAAACCTTCCTAATTAGATTGATTCTGGAAGCATTTCGATCCAAAAATGGCATAACCTTAGCTCTTGCGTCGTCCGGAATTGCTGCGACATTAATACCAGGTGGAAGAGCTGCTACTTCGACTTTGAAATCGCCATTGAACATGCAGTTCATTGAAGCTCCCACGTGCAACATTTCCAATGCATCTGGCATGGGAAAAGTATTGCAAAAATGCAAACTTATTGTTTGGGATGAATGCACAATGCCCCACAAAAAATCGTTCGAGGCTCATGATCGATCATTGCAAGATTTGTGTGGAAACATCAGACCATTTGGGAACGCATTAATATTGCTTGCAGGAGCTTTCAGGCAAACATTACCTGTAATTCCTCGATCGACACCAGCGGATGAAATAAATGCTTGCCTGAAATACTCTAATTTGTGGCGCCACGTAAAGACATTTAAATTAACTACAACTATGCGTGTAGTTATGTAGCTACTGGAAAACGATCCATCAGCTGAGATATTCTGACATCAATTTCTAGAAATTGGGAACGTAAACGAGCCGGTTGATCTGACCTCAGGACGAATTTCATTGCCTCATAACTTATGCAATTTAGTGACGTCAAAAGAATTGGTTGAAAAAATATTTCCCAATATTGAATCCAATTATAAGAATCACGATTGGCTGAGTTAACGAGCTATTCTTGTGGCCAAGAACAAAACGTTTACGACCTTAACAATATTATTCAGTCTAACATTCAAAGCGAGGCAGTCACATACAAGTCCATCAACACTGTTGAGGAAGCAGATGCAGTGGCTAATAATCCAACAGAATTTTATAATTCACTCGATCTGCCAGGGATACCATCACATGTACGGCAATTGAAAATCGGGATGCCAATTATCATATTGCGAATTATGAACCAGCCAAAACTTTGAAACGCCACGCGCCTTACGGTAAAAAAATAAATCAGCGACGTCGTAGAAGCAACAATCTGACACGACCTTTCAACGGGGAAGATGTTCTCATTCCTCGTATTCCAATGATTCCAACAGATATGCCATTTCAATTTAAGAGATTGTAATATCCAATTCGATTGGCGTTTGCAATCACTATCAACAAAGCTCAGGGCCAATCTTTAGAATTGTGTAGTTTATATTTAGACACGGATTGGTTCTCACATGAACAATTATATGTTGAGTGTTCTAGAGTCGGCAAACCAGACAATCTCTATATCTCCACAGACAATGGAACAACGAAAAATATTGTATACCCACAAGCATTGTGAAATTAAACATATCAGAAATGTGCTCTTTCTCTTCTCTTTCTTTCAATACCTGCCACACGTTGCTTTCCAGCAACGTGTGGCAGGTACTGCTAGTAAATATAAATGGAAAGTGTTCGTTTGTGCATAATCGCTAATCTTCGAAAGTTCTTCACCGATTGCTTTGAAATTTTCACACAACGTTCCATTCGCATCCGGCCAAGTTTTTATATACATACTATATAGATGTCACGTCTGTGACGGTAAGAAACATGCTTTGTCTAAAATACTGTGTTTTACTTGTGTTTTCTATGTAAGGGAAATCTTCGAAACCTCTTTACCGATTGCTTTCAAATTTTGACACAACGTTGCATTCGAATAGGCGCGTCTTTTTATATATCTACTATATACATGCCTCACCTGCGACAGGAAAAAACATTCGTTTTTGAAAAACAGCGCCATCTGTTGCCCAGATGGCGCCATCTAATAGCAACATGCGCGCTATTCTAAATATGTCATTAATTCCATTTCAATGTTTCTGATTGCAATGATAAATTTAATTTTCATAGATTTTGATTTTTTTTTTAATTATTTTGTGTGACTTTCTGTTGGAATTGAGCTGTGTTGTTTACCATACCGTTCATTTTGTGAATATAGTTTTTTTTTTTCATATTTTCATTTCATTTTTAAATGTTTTTCTTATATTTCAGTGAAGGGAACATCAGATCACTTGATGTTCCCAATTTTCTAATGGGAACCTCAGACCATTTGGGAAGGCATCGGACGAGGGAGTGGGGAATGGTGGGGATGACGAGGGGACGGAAGTGAGAGATGGTGGGGAGGACGAGGGGACAAGGGTTGGGGAAATGGTGGGGAAGGACGAGGGGACAGGGGAGTTTGGGATGGTGGGGACGAGGGGATGAGGGGAGTGGAGAATAGTGGAGAGGACAAAGGGACAGGGGAGTGGGGCAAGGTGGGAAGGAGGAGATGATTGTTTTTTTCTTTTTTATTCAGGGATATTCCTGCGCGGGCCCTAAGCCTCTGGCTGGCCCACTACGCGGGCCCTAAGCCTCTGGCTGGCCCACTGCGCGGGCCCTAAGCCTCTGGCTGGCCCACTGCGCGGGCCCTAAGCCTCTGGCTGGCCCACTGCGCGGGCCCTAAGCCTCTGGCTGGCCCACTGCGCGGGCCCTAAGCCTCTGGCTGGCCCACTGCGCGGGCCCTAAGCCTCTGGCTGGCCCACTGCGCGGGCCCTAAGCCTCTGGCTGGCCCACTGCGCGGGCCCTAAGCCTCTGGCTGGCCCACTGCGCGGGCCCTAAGCCTCTGGCTGGCCCACTGCGCGGGCCCTAAGCCTCTGGCTGGCCCACTAAGTGTTGTTTGTTTCTGTTTTACTTGGGCGGAGTATGAGTATTTATTACTCGTATGGTCGCATTCAGTTAGATTTTGCCATATGTGTTTTAACAACTTCTGCTCTGTTGAATCTAAGTTGAAATCTCAATGGGTTTGTAACTGTGCACTGTGTTAGATAATTTTCCAGTGGTCTGTCGGGCAATTCTCCACAGTGTTGACATTTCCTCTCATCTTCCGGAACCTGTAAGCCTATTTAGCATGCACATGGGTATCCAAGCCTGATGCGATGTAAGTGTACTTCTGTTGAAGAAGTGATGGTGGAGTGGGGAACTGGTGGGGAGAGCGAGGGGACAGAGGAATGGGGAATGGTTGGGAGGCTGCGGAGACTGGTGAGGGGGGGAACAGTAGGGAGGACTGGGGGGGACAGGGAGAGTTGCTGTGGCTCAGCAACGCATGTGTGTTGCTGAGCCACAGAAACGCGTGGCCGGGTACTGCTAGTGTATATATATATATATATATATATATATATATATATATATATATATATATATATATATATATATATATATATATATATATATATATATGTCGTACCTAGTAGCCAGAACGCACTTCTCCGCCTACTATGCAAGGCCCGATTTGCCTAATAAGTCAAGTTTTCATGAATTAATTGTTTTTTCGACTACCTAACCTACCTAACCTAACCTAACCTAACTTTTTGGGCTACCTAACCTAACGTAACCTATAAAGATAGGTTAGGTTAGGTTAGGTAGGGTTGGTTAGGTTCGGTCATATATCTACGTTAATTTTAACTCCAATAAAAAAAAATGACCTCATACATAATGAAATGGGTAGCTTTATCATTTCATAAGAAAAAAAAATAGAGAAAATATATTAATTCAGGAAAACTTGGCTTATTAGGCAAATCGGGCCTTGCATAGTAGGCTGAGAAGTGCGTTCTGGCTACTAGGTACGACATATATATATATATGATCTGTACCAGCCAGAGTCCCCCTCGGTACCAGCCTGTGCCACCCTCTGAACCAGCCTGCGCCACCCTCTGTACCTGCTTGCGCCACCCTCTGTACCTGCTTGCGCCACCCTCTGTACCAGCCTGCGCCACCCTCTGTACCAGCCTGTGCCACCCTCTGTACCAGCCTGCGCCACCCTCTGTACCAGCCTGTGCCACCCTCTGTACCAGCCTGCGCCACCCTCTGTACCTGCTTGCGCCACCCTCTGTACCTGCTTGCGCCACCCTCTGTACCAGCCTGCGCCACCCTCTGTACCAGCATGCGCCACCCTCTGTACCAGCCTGCGCTACCCTCTGTACCAGCCTGCGCCACCCTCTGTACCTGCCTGCGCTACCCTCTGTACAAGAATGTGCCTCCCTCTGTACCTGCCTGAACCACCCTCTGTACCTGCTTGCGCCACCGTCTGTACCTGCCTGCACCACCCTCTGTACCTGCTTGCGCCACCGTCTGTACCAGCCTGCGCCACCGTCTGTACCAGCCTGCGCCACCCTCTGTACCAGCCTGCGCCACCCTCTGTACCAGCCTGCGCCACCCTCTGTGCCTGCTTGCGCCACCCTCTGTACCTGATTGCGTCACCCTCTGTACCAGCCTGCGCCACCCTCTGTACCACCATGCGCCACCCTCTGTACCTGCCTGCGCCACCCACTGTACCTGCTTGCGCCACCCTCTGTACCTGCTTGCGCCACCCTCTGTACCAGCCTGCGCCACCCTCTGTACCAGCATGCGCCACCCTCTGTACAAGAATGTGCCACCCTCTGTACCTGCCTGCACTACCCTCTGAACCTGCTTGCGCCACCGTCTGTACCATCCTGCGCCACCCTCTGTACCAGCCTGCGCCACCCTCTGTACCAGCCTGCGCCACCCTCTGTACCTGCCTGCACCACCCTCTGTACCTGCTTGCGCCACCGTCTGTACCAGCCTACACCACCCACTGTACCTGCTTGCGCCACCCTCTGTACCAGCCTGCGCCACCCTCTGTACCAGCCTGCGCCACCCTCTGTACAAGAATGTGCCACCCTCTCTACCAGCTTGCGCCACCATCTGTACCAGCCTGCACCACCCTCTGTACCATTCTGCGCCACCCTCTGTACTAGCCTGCGCCACCATCTGTACCAACCTGCGCCACCATCTGTACCAGAATGCGCCACCCTCTGTACAAGATTGTGCCACCCTCTCTACCAGCCTGCTCCACCATCTGTACCAGCCTGCACCACCCTCTGTACCATTCTGCGCCACCCTCTGTACTAGCCTGCGCCACCCACTGTACCAGCCTGCGCCACGCTATGTACCAGCCTGCACCTCCCTGTGGATCAGCCTGCGACACCCTCTGTACCAGCCTGGGCCACCTTCTGTACCAGCCTGGGCCACCTTCTGTACCAGCCTGCGCCACCATCTGAACCTGCCTGCGCCACCCTCTGTACTTGCCTGCGCCACCCTCTGTACATGTCTTTACCACCCTCTGTACCTGCCTGCACCACCCTCTGTACCAGATTGTGCCACCCTCTGTACCAGCCTGCTCCACCTACTGTTCCAACCTGTGCCACCCTCTGTACCAGCCTGTTCCACCCTCTGTACCAGCATGTTCCACCTACTGTTCCAGCCTATGCTACCCTCTGTTCCAACCTGCACTACACCCCGTACCAGCCTCCTCCACCTACTATACCAGCCTATGCCACCCTCTGTACCAGCCTGTGACAAACTCCGTACCAGCCTGCTCCACCTACTGTACCAGCCTGTGCCACCCTCTAAACCAGCTATGCCATCCTCTGTACCAGCCTGTGCCACACTCCGTACCAGCCTGTGCCACCCTTTGTACCACCCTGTGCCACTCTCTGTACCAGCATTTGCCACCCTCTGTACCAGCCTTTGCCAACCTCTGTACCAGAACGCGCTACCCTCTGTACAAGAATGTGCCACCCTCTGTACCTGCTTGCGCCACCGTCTGTACCAGCCTGCGCCACCCTCTATACCAGCCTGCGCCACCCTCTGTACCTGTCTGCGCCACCCTCTGTACCTGCCTGCGCCACCCCTCTGTACCTGCCTGCGCCACCCTCTTTACCAGAATGTGCCACCCTCTCTAGCAGCCTGCGGCACCCTCTGTACCAACCTGCAACACCATCTGTACCTGCCTGCACCACCCTCTGTACCAGAATGCGCCACCCTCTGTACCAGAATGTGCCACCCTCTCTTCCAGCCTTTGCCACCCTCTGTACAAGCCTGCGCCACCCTCTGTACCAGCCTGCGCCACCCTCTGTACTAGCCTGCGCTACCCTCTGTACCAGCCAGCGACACCCACTGTACCAGTCTGAGCCACCCTCTGAACCAGCCTGTGCCACCCTCTGTAACAGCCTGCGCCACCCTCTGTACCAGCCTGCGCCACCCTCTGTATCAGCCTGCGCCACCCTCTGTACCAGCCTGCGACACCCTCTGTACCAGACTGCACCACCCTCTGTACCAGTCTGCGCCACCCTATGTACCAGCCTGCGCCACCTTCTGTACCATCCTGCGCCACCATCTGTACAAACCTGCGCTATCCTCTGTACCAGCCTGTGCCACCCTCTGTACCAGCCTGCACAACCCTTTGTACCAGCCTGCGCCACCCTCTGTACCAGCCTGCGCCACCTTCTGTACCATCCTGCGCCACCATCTGTACAAACCTGCGCTATCCTCTGTACCAGCCTGTGCCACCCTCTGTACCAGCCTGCACAACCCTTTGTACCAGCCTGCGCCACCCTCTGTACCATTCTGCGCCTCCCTCTGTACCAGCCTGCGCCACCCACTGTACCAGCCTGCGCCACGCTATGTACCAGCCTGCACCTCCTTGTGGATCAGCCTGCGACACCCTCTGTACCAGCTTGTGCCACCTCTGTACCAGCCTGGGCCACCTTCTGTACCAGCCTGCGCCACCTTCTGTACCTGCCTTTACCACCCTCTGTACCTGCATGCACCACCCTCTGTACCTGCCTGCACCACCTAACCAGATTGCGCCACCCTCTGTACCAGCCTGCTCCACCTACTGTTCCAGCCTGTGCCACCCTCTGTACCAGCCTGTTCCACCTACTGTTCCAGCCTATGCTACCCTCTGTTCCATCCTGCGCTACACCCCGTACCAGCCTGTGCCATCCTCTGTACCAGCCTGCGCCACACTCCGTACCAGCCTGTGCCACCCTCTGTACCACCCTGTGCCACTCTCTGTACCATCATTTGCCACCCTCTGTACCAGCTTTTGCCACACTCCGTACCAGTCTGTGCCACTCTCAGTACTAGCCTGTGCCTCACTCTGTACCACCCTGTGCCACTCTGTACCCGCCTTTACCACCCTCTGTACCAGCCTGCGCCACTCTCTGTACCAGCCTGTGCAACTGTCTGTTCCACCCTGCGCCACCCTCTGTAGCAGCCGGCGCCACCCTCTGTACCAGCCTTTGCCACCCTCTGTACCAGCCTGTGCAACTGTCTGTACCACCCTGCACCACCCTCTGTACCAGCCTGCACAACCCTCTATACCAGCCTGCACTACCCTCTGAACCAGCCTGTGCCACCCTCTGTACCAGCCTGTGCCACTGTCTGTACCACCCTGCGCCACCCTTTGTACCAGCCTGCACCACTCTCTGTACCAGCCGGCGCCACCCTCTGTACCAACCTGCGCAATCCTCTGTACTAGCCTGTGACACCCTCTGTACCAACCTGTGCCACCCTCTGTACCAGCCTGCACCACCCTTTGTACCAGATTGTGCCACCCTCTGTATCATCCTGCACCACCCTTTGTACCAGTTTGTGCCACCCTCTGTACCTGCCTTCATCACCCTTTGTACCAGCTTGCGCCACCCTCTGTACCTGCCTGCACCACCCTTTGTTCCTGCCTGCGCCACCCTCTGTACCTGCCTGCACCACCCTCTGTACCAACCGGCACCACCCTTTGCACCAGACTGTGCCACCTTCTGTACCTGCCTGCACCACCCTCTGTACCAACCGGCACCACCCTTTGCACCAGACTGTGCCACCTTCTGTACCTGCCTGCACCACCCTCTGTACCTGCCTGCACCACCCTTTGCACCAGACTGTGCCACCTTCTGTACCTGCCTACACCACCCTCTGTAAAGGCCGGCACCACCCTATGGAAGACAAACAAAACGCTGATGTAATTTACACAGATTTCGCAAAAGCTTTTGATAAATGTGACCATGGTGTTATTGCACATAAAATGCGTTCAAAAGGAATTACCGGGAAAATAGGCAGATGGATCTACAATTTCCTGACTAACAAAACCCAATGTGTAATAGTCAACAAAATAAAATCCAGCCCATCAACCGTGAAGAGCTCAGTCCCCCAGGGTACTGTGCTTGCTCCAGTACTTTTTCTCATCCTCATATCGGACATAGACAAGAACACAACCTATAGCACTGTATCATCCTTTGCAGATGACACTAGAATTTTCACGAGAGTTGGCAACATAGAGGACACGGCAAACCTCCAGTCAGATGTAGATCAGGTCTTTCTATGGGCTACAGAAAATAATATGGTGTTTAACGAGGATAAGTTCCAGCTCATGCGCTACGGAAAAATTGAAAATATAAAAACAGAAACCACGTACAAAACTCAGGCAAATCATAACATAGAACGAAAAGGCAATGTAAAGGATCTGGGTGTACTCATGTCGGAAGACCTTACCTTTAAAGAACACAATAAAGTAGCCGTCACAACTGCAAGAAAAATGACAGGTTGAATAACAAGAACTTTTCACACTAGAGATGCTATACCGATGATGATACTTTTCAAAACGCTTGTGTTCTCTAGAGTAGAGTACTGCTGCACAATGACAGCCCCTTTCAAAGCTGGAGAAATTGCTGACCAGGAGAGCGTGCAGAGATCCTTTAATGCTAGAATCCACTCAGTAAAACATCTAAATTACTGGGACCGACTAAAGAGCCTAAATCTGTACTCCCTTGAGCGTAGGCGGGAGAGCCACATAATAATTTACACGTGGAAAATAATAGAGGGGCTGGTCCCAAACCTGCACACAGAAATAACATCACATGAGACCAGAAGACATGGTAGGATGTGCAGAATACCCCCGTTGAAAAGCTGAGGTGCAACAGGTACTCTGAGAGAGAACTCTATCAACATCAGAGGCCCGAGACTGTTCAACACGCTTCCACTACACATAAGGGGCATAACTGGCAGACCCCTCACAGTCTTCAAGAGAGAACTGGATAAGCACCTCCAAAGGATACCTGATCAACCAGGCTGTGACTCATACGTCAGGCTGCGAGCAGCCGCGTCTAAAAGCCTGGTTGATCAGTCCAGCAACCAGGAGGCCTGGTCGACGACCGGGCCGTGGGTACACTAAGCCCCGGAAGCACCTCAAGGTAACCTCAAGGTAAGGTAACCCTCAGTACCTGCCTTCGCCACCCTCTGTACCTGCCTGTGCCACACTCTGTACCAGCCAGTACCACCCTCTGTACCAGCCTGCACCACCCTCTATACCAGCCTGCACCACCCTTTGTTCCAGATTGTGCCACCCTCTGTACCTGCCAGTGCCACCCTCTGTATCAACCTGCGCCACCCTCTGTACCAACCTGCGCCACCCTCTGTACCTGCCAGTGCCACCCTCTGTACCAACCTGCGCCACCCTCTGTACCTGCCTGTGCCACCCTCTGTACCAGCCTGCGCCACACTCCGTACCAACCTGCGCCACCCTCTGTACCAGTCTTTGCCACCCTCTGTACCACCCTGTGACACTCTCTGTTCCAGCCTGCGTTACCCTCTGTACCACCCTACGCCGCTCTCTGTACCTGCCTTTGCCACTCTTTGTACCAGCTTTTGCCACCCTCTGTACCAGCCTGTGCAACTGTCTGTACCACCCTGCGCCACCCTCTGTACCAGCCTGCACCACCCTCTGTACCAGCTTGCACCATCCTCTGTACCAGCCTGCGCCACCCTCTGTACCAGCCTGCGCCATTCTCTGTACCAGCCTGCACCACTCTCTGAACCAGCCTGTGCCACCGTCTGTACCAGCCTGCGCCACCCTCTGTACCAGACTGCGCAACCCTCTGTACCAATCGGCGTCACCCTCTGTGCCTCCCTTTTTACCAGCCTGCACCACCCTTTGTATCAGCCTGCACCACCATCTGTACCAGCCTGCGCCACCATCTGTACCAGCCTGCGCCACCCTCTGTACCAGCCTGCGCAATCCTCTGTACCAATTGGCGTCACCCTTTGTACCAGCATGCACCACCCTCTGTACCAGCCTGCGCCACCCTCTGTACCAGCCTGCACCACCCTCTGTACCAGCCTGCACCACCCTCTGTACCAACCTGTGCAATCCTCTGTACTAGCCTGTGCCACCCTCTGTACCAGCCTGTGCCACCATCTGTACCAGCCTGCGCCACCCTCTGTACCAACCTGCGCTATCCTCTGTACCAACCTGTGCCACCCTCTGTACCAGCCTGAACAACCCATGTACCAGTTTGTACCACCCTCTGTACCTGTCTGCGGCGCCCTCTGTAGAGACCTGCACCACCCTTTGTACCAATTTGTGCCACCCTCTGTACCTTCCTGCACCACCCTTTGTACCAGCCTGCACCACTTTCTGTACCTGCCTGCACCACCCTTTGCACCAGATTGTGCCACCTTCTGTACCTGCCTGCACCACTCTCTGTACCAGCCTGCACCACCCTTTGCACCAGCCAGCGCCACCCTCTGTACCTGCCTGCACCACCCTCTGTACCAGCCTGCACCAACCTTTGCACCAGATTTTGCTGCCCTTTGTACCTGCCTGCACCACCCACTGTACCAGCCTGCACCACCCTTTGCACCAGCCTGCGCCACCGTCTGTACCTGCCTGCACCACCCTCTGTACCAGCCTGCGCCACCCTCTGTACCAGCCTGTGCCACCCTCTGTACCAGCCTGAGCCATCCTCTGTACCAGCCTGTGGCACCCTCTGTACCCGTCTGCGCCTCCCTCTGTACCCGCCTGCGCCTCCCTCTGTACAAGCCTGTGCCACCCTCTGTACCTGCTTGTGCCACCCTCTGTACCTTCCGGCACCACCCTATGTACCGGCCTGCGCTACCCCTTGTTCTAGCCTTCACCACCCTCTGTACCAGCCTGTACCACCCTCTGTACCTGCCAGTGTCACACTCTGTACCAGCCTGCGCCACCCTCTGTACCAGCCTGCGCTACCCTCTGTACCAGCCTGTACCACCCTCTATTCCAGCTTGCACCACCATTTGTACCAGATTGTGCCGCCCTCTGTACCTTCCTGCACCACCCTCTATACTAGCCTGCACCACCATTTGTTCCAGATTGTGCCATCCTCTGTACCAGCCTGCACCACCCTCTGTACCAGCATGCACAACCCTCTGTACCTGCCTGCGCCACCCTCTGTACCAGCCTGTGCTATTGTCTGTACCACCCTGCGCCACCCTTTGTACCAGCCTGCACCACCCTCTGTACCATCCCGCGCCACCCTCTGTACCTGCTTGTGCCACCCTCTGTACTTGCCTGCATAACCCTCTGTACCAGCCTGTGCCACCCTCTGTACCAGCCAGCGACACCCTCTGTACCTACCTGCACCACCCTCTGTACCAGCCAACACCACCCTCTGAACAAGCCTGTGCCACCCTCTGTACCACCCTGTGCTACTGTCTGTACCACCCTGCGCCACCATCTGTACCAGGATGCACCACCCTCTCTACCAGCCTGCACCACCCTCTGTACCAACCTGCGCAATCCTATGTACTAGCCTGAGCCACCCTCTGTAAAAGCCTGTGCCACCATCTGTACCAGCCTGTGCCACCCTCTGTACAAACCTGCGCTATCCTCTGTAACAACCTGTGCCACCCTCTGTACCAGCTTGCACCACCATTTGTACAAGATTGTGCCACCCTCTGTACCAGCCTAAACAACCCTTTGTACCAGTTTGTATCACCCTCTGTACCAGCCTGCGCCGCCCTCTGTAGAAGCATGCACCACCCTTTGTGTCAGTTTGTGCCACCCTCTGTACCTTCCTGCACCACCCTTTGTTCCAGCCTGCACCACCCTCTGTACCAGCTTGCACCACCCTCTGTACCAGCCTGTGCCACCCTCTGTACCAGCTTGCGCCACCCTCTGTACCAGCTTGCGCCACCGTCTGTACCAGCTTTCGTCACCCTCTGTACCAGCCTGCACCACCCTCTGTACCTGACTGTGCCACCCTCTGTACCAGCCTGTGCCACCCTCTGTACCAGCCTGCGCAACCCTCTGTACCAACCTGCGCTGTCCTCTGTCCCAGTCTGCGCCACCCTCTGTACCAGCCTTCACCATCTGCTGTACTAGCCTGCGCCAACCTCTGTACCAGCCTGAACCACTCTATGTACCAGATTGTGCCACCCTCTGTACCTGCCTGTGCCACCCTCTGTACCAACATGTGCCACACTCTGTACCAACATGCACCACCCTCTGTACCAGCCTGTGCCACCCTCTGTACCAGCCTGTGCCACCCTCTGTACCAGCCTGTGCCACCCTCTGTACCAGCCTGCGCCACCCTCTGTACAAACCTGCGCTGTCCTCGGTAAAACCTTGCGCCACCCTCTGTACCAGCCTGCACAACCCTCTGTTCCAGCCTGCACCACCCTCTGTACCAGCTTGCACCACCCTCTGTACCAGCCTGTGCCACCCTCTGTACCAGCTTGCGCCACCCTCTGTACCAGCTTGCGCCACCGGCTGTACCAGCTTTCGCCACACTCTGTACCAGCCTGCACCACCCTCTGTACCTGACTGTGCCACCTTCTGTACCAGCCTGTGCCACCCTCTGTACCAGCCTGCGCAACCCTCTGTACCAACCTGCGCTGTCCTCTGTCCCAGTCTGCGCCACCCTCTGTACCAGCCTTCACCACCTGCTGTACTAGCCTGCGCCAACCTCTGTACCAGCCTGAACCACTCTTTGTACCAGATTGTGCCACCCTCTGTACCTGCTTGTGCCACCCTCTGTACCAACATGTGCCACACTCTGTACTAACCTGCACCACCCTCTGTACCAGCCTGTGCCACCCTCTGTACCAGCCTGTGCCACCCTCTGTACCAGCCTGTGCCACCCTCTGTACCAGCCTGCGCCAACCTCTGTACAAACCTGCGCTGTCCTCGGTAAAACCTTGCGCCACCCTCTGTACCAGCCTGCACCACCCTCTGTTCCAGCCTGCACCACCCTCTGTACCAGCTTGCACTACCCTCTGTACCAGCCTGTGTGACCCTCTGTACCAGCTTGCGCCACCCTCTGTACCAGCTTGCGCCACCGTCTGTACCAGCTTTCGCCACCCTCTGTACCAGCCTGCACCACCCTCTGTACTTGACTGTGCCACCATCTGTACCAGCCTGTGCCACCCTCTGTGCCAGCCTGCGCAACCCTCTGTACCAACCTGCGCTGTCCTCTGTCCCAGTCTGCGCCACCCTCTGTACCAGCCTTCACCACCTGCTGTACTAGCCTGCGCCAACCTCTGTACCAGCCTGAACCACTCTTTGTACCAGATTGTGCCACCCTCTGTACCTGCCTGTGCCACCCTCTGTACCTGCCTGTGCCACCCTCTGTACCAACATGTGCCACACTCTGTACTAACCTGCACCACCCTCTGTACCAGCCTGTGCCACCCTCTGTACCAGCCTGTGCCACCCTCTGTACCAGCCTGTGCCACCCTCTGTACCAGCCTGCGCCACCCTCTGTACAAACCTGCGCTGTCCTCGGTAAAACCTTGCGCCACCCTCTGTACCAGCCTGCACCACCCTCTGTACCAGCCTGCGCCTCCCTCTGTTACAGCCTGCACCAACCTCTGTACCAACGTGCGCAGTTCTCTGTACCAGCTGCGCCACCCTCTGTACCAACCTGCACCACCCTCTGTACCAGCCTGCACCACCCTCTGTACCAGCCTGTGCCAACCCCTGTACCAGCATGCGCCACCCTCTGTACTAGCCTGCGCCACCCTCTGTTCCAGCCTCTGCCACCCTCTATACCACCCTGCACCACCCTCTGTACCACATGCGTAGTTCTCTGTACCAGCCTGTGCCACCCCCAGTACCAGCCTGCACCACCCTCTGTACCAACCTGCGCAGTTCTCTGTACCAGCCTGTGCCACCCCCTGTACCAGCCTGCACCACCATCTGTACCAACCTGCGCAGTTCTCTGTACCAGCCTGTGCCACCCCCTGTACCAGCCTGCACCAGCGTCTGTACCAACCTGCGCAGTTCTCTGTAACAGCCTGTGCCACCCTCTGTACCAGCCTTTGCCACCTTCTGTACCAACCTGCGCCACCCTCTGTACCAGCCTGTGTCACCCTCTGTACCAGCCTGCGCCACCCACTGTATCAGCCGGCGCAACCCTCTGTACCAGCCTGCGTCACCCACTGTACCAGCCGGCGCCACCCTCTGTATCAGCCTGCGCCACCCTCTGTACCAACCTGCGCTGTTCTCGGTAAAACCTTGCGCCACCCTCTGTACCAGCCTGCGCCTCCCTCTGTTACATCCTGCACCAACCTCTGTACCAACGTGCGCAGTTCTCTGTACCAACCTGTGCCACCCTCTGTACCAGCCTGCACCACCCTCTGTACCAGCCTGCGCCACCCTGTCTCCCAGCCTGTGCCACCCTCTGTACCAGCCTGCGTCACCAACTGTACCAGCCTGTGCAGTTCTCTGTACCAACCTGTGCCACCCTCTGTACCAGCCTGCGCCACCCTCTGTACCAACCTGCGCTGTCCTCGGTAAAACCTTGCGCCACCCTCTGTACCAGCCTGCACCACCCTCTGTACCAGCCTGCACCACCCTCTGTACCAGCCTGCACCACCCTCTGTACCAGCCTGCACCACCCTCTGTACCAGCCTGCACCACCCTCTGTACCAGCCTTCGCAGTTCTCTGTACCAGCCTGTGCCAACCCCTGTACCAGCATGCGCCACCCTCTGTACTAGCCTGCGCCACCCTCTGTTCCAGCCTGTGCCACTCTCTATACCACCCTGCACCACTCTCTGTACCACCGTGCGCAGTTCTCTGTACCAGCCAGTGCCACCCCCTGTACCAGCCTGCACCACCCTCTGTACCAACCTGCGCAGTTCTCTGTACCAGCCTGTGCCACCCCCTGTACCAGCCTGCACCAGCGTCTGTACCAACCTGCGCAGTTCTCTGTTCCAGCCTGCACCACCCTCTGTACCAGCCTTCGCAGTTCTCTGTACCAGCCTGTGCCAACCCCTGTACCAGCATGCGCCACCCTCTGTACTAGCCTGCGCCACCCTCTGTTCCAGCCTGTGCCACTCTCTATACCAGCCTGCGACACCCTCTGTACCAGCCTTCGCAGTTCTCTGTACCAGCCAGTGCCACCCCCTGTACCAGCCTGCACCACCCTCTGTACCAACCTGCGCAGTTCTCTGTACCAGCCTGTGCCACCCCCTGTACCAGCCTGCCCCAGTGTCTGTACCAACGTGCGCAGTTCTCTGTACCAGCCTGCACCACCCCCTGTACCAACCTCCGCAGTTCTCTGTACTAGCCTGTGCCACCCTCTGTACCAGCCTCTGCCACCCCCTGTACCAGCCTGCACCACCCTCTGTACCAACGTGCGCAGTTCTCTGTACCAGCCTGCGCCACCCTCTGTACCAGCCTGCGCCACCCTCTGTACCAGCATGTGCCACCCCCTGTACCAGCCTACACCAGCGTCTGTACCAACCTGCGCAGTTCTCTGTAACAGCCTGTGCCACCCTTAGTACCAGCCTGCGCCACCCTCTGTACCAACCGGCGCCACCCTCTGTACCAGCCTGTGCCACCTTCTGTACCAACCTGCGCCACCCTCTGTACCAGCCTGTGCCACCCTCTGTACCAGCCTGCGCCACCCACTGTACCAACCTGGCGCCACCCTCTTTATCAGCCGGCGCCACCCTCTGTACCAGCCTGTGCCACCCCCTGTACCAGCCTGCACCACCCTCTGTACCAACCTCCGCAGTTCTCTGTACTAGCCTGTGCCACCCTCTGTACCAGCTTCTGCCAACCCCTGTACCAGCCTGCGCCACCCTCTGTACCAACCTGCGCTGTTCTCTGTACCAGCCTGTGCCACCCTCTGTATCAGCCTGCGCCACCCTCTATACCAGCCTGCGCTATCCTCTGTACCAGCCTGTGTGACCCTCTGTACCAACCTGACCCACCCTCTGTACCAGCCTGCACCACCCTCTGTACCAGCCTGCACCACCCTCTGTACCAGCCTGCACCACCCTCTGTACCAGCCTGCGCCACCCTCTGTACCAACTTGGGGCACCCACTGTACCAGCCTGTGCCACCCTCTGTACCAGCCTGTGCCACCCACTGTACCAGCCTGTGCCACCCACTGTACCAGCCTGTGCCACCCACTGTACCAGCCTGCGCCAACCTCTGTACCAGCCTGAGATCAGTGACCAGCTGGCTCATGTTGAGTGACCAGCTGGCTCATGTTGAGTGACCAGCCGGCTCATGTTGAGTGACCAGCCGGCTCATGTTGAGTGACCAGCCGGCTCATGTTGAGTGACCAGCCGGCTCATGTTGAGTGACCAGCCGGCTCATGTTGAGTGACCAGCCGGCTCATGTTGAGTGACCAGCCGACTCATGTTGAGTGACCAGCTAACTCATGTTGAGTGACAAACGGGAACATTTTGAGTGACCAGCCGGCACATGTTGAGTGACCAGCTGGCTCATGTTGAGTGCTAAGCTGGCTCATGTTGAGTTATCAGCCGGCACAAGTTGAGTGACCACCAGGCACATGTTGAGTGACCACTAAGCATATGTTGAGTGACCAGCGGGTACATGTTGAGTGCTCAGCGGGCACAGGTTGAGTGACCAGCGGGCACATGTTGAGTGACCAGCCGGCACATAATGAGTGACCACTAAGCACATGTTGAGTGACCACCAGGCACATATTGAGTGACCACCAGGCACATGTTGAGTGACCACCAGGCACATGTTGAGAGACCACCAGGCACATGTTGAGTGACCACCAGGCACATGTTGAGTGACCACTAGGCACATGTTGAGTGACCACCAGGCACATGTTGAGTGACCACCAGACACATGTTGAGTGACCAGCCAGGTCATGTTGAGTGACCAGCCAGCTCATGTTGAGTGACCAGTGGGCATATGTTGAGTGACCACCAGGCACATGTTGAGTGACCACTAGGCTCATGTTGAGTGACCAGCCATCTCATGTTGAGTGACAAGCCAGCACATGTTGAGTAACCAGCCGTCTCATGTTGAGTGACCAGCGGGCACATGTTGAGTGACCACCAGGCACATGGTGAGTGACGAGCCGGCATATGTTGAGTGACCACTTAGCACATGTTGAGTGACCACCAGGCACATTTTGAGTGACCACCAGGCACATGTTGAGTTACTATCGAGCACATATTGAGTGACCATCGGGCACATGTTAAGTGACCATCGGGCACTAGTTGAGTGACCAGCGGGCACATGTTGAGTGACCAGTCGGATCATGTTGAGTGACCAGCTGGCTCATGTTGAGTGACCAGCCGGCTCATGTTGAGTGACAAGTTAGCATATGTTCAGTGACCACCAGGCACATGTTGAGTGACAAGCCAGCACATGTTGAGTGTCCACCAGGCATATGTTGAGTGACTATCATGTACTTGTTGAGTGACCAGTAGGCACATGTTGAGTGACCATCAGGCACATGTTGAGTGACTACCATGCACATGTTGAGTGACCAGCCGGCACATGTTGAGTGACCAGCCGGCACATGTTGAGTGACCAGCCGGCACATGTTGAGTGACCAGCCGGCACATGTTGAGTGTCCACCAGGCATATGTTGAGTGACTATCATGTACTTGTTGAGTGACCACTAAGTACATGTTGAGTGACCACCAGGCACATGTTGAGTGACTACCATGCACATGTTGAGTGACCAACCGGCACATGTTGAGTGACCACCAGTCACATGTTGAGTGACCACCAGTCACATGTTGAGTGACCACCAGGCACATGTTGAGTGACCACCAGTCACATGTTGAGTGACCACCAGTCACATGTTGAGTGACCACCAGTCACATGTTGAGTGACCACCAGGCACATGTTGAGTGACTATCATGTACTTGTTGAGTGACCACTAAGTACATGTTGAGTGACCAGCCGGCACATGTTGAGTGACCAGCCGGCACATGTTGAGTGACCAGCCGGCACATGTTGAGTGTCCACCAGGCATATGTTGAGTGACTATCATGTACTTGTTGAGTGACCACTAAGTACATGTTGAGTGACCACCAGTCACATGTTGAGTGACCACCAGTCACATGTTGAGTGACCACCAGTCACATGTTGAGTGACCACCAGTCACATGTTGAGTGACCACCAGTCACATGTTGAGTGACCACCAGTCACATGTTGAGTGACCACCAGTCACATGTTGAGTGACCACCAGGCACATGTTGAGTGACCACCAGTCACATGTTGAGTGACCACCAGTCACATGTTGAGTGACCACCAGTCACATGTTGAGTGACCACCAGTCACATGTTGAGTGACCAGTCAGGTCATATTGAGTGACCAGCTGGCACATGTTCAGTGACCAGCCGGCACATGTTGAGTGACCAGCCGGCACATGTTGAGTGACCAGCTGGCACATTTTGAGTGACCAGCCGGCACATGTTGAGTGACCAGCCGGCACATTTTGAGTGACCAGCCGGCACATGTTGAGTGACCAGCTGGCACATTTTGAGTGATCAACCGGCTCATGTTGAGTGACCACCAGGCTCATGTTGAGTGACCACCAGGCTCATGTTGAGTGACCACCAGGCACATATCGAGTGCCGGCGATGAGTCACAGTAACGTGGCTAAAGTATGTTGACCAGACCACACAGTAGGAGGTAAAGGGACGACGTTGTTTCGGTCCGTCCTGGACCATTCTCAAGTCGATTGAGTGAATCGACTTGATACTGGTCCAGGACGGACCGAAACGTCGTCGTCCCTTCACCTTCTAGTGTGTGGTCTGGTCAACATCTCGAGTGACCACATGTTCCGCCTGAGTACGGTCCAGGTGCGTCAGTCTGCCGGCACACAGTACAATACTTTCTATGTACACAGACCTGCCTGGTGGCGTGAGCGCTCTCTCCTGTACTACCACACCTGCGGCGGTGTGGGACACACCCGGGATAATACTGTCACCAGTACCACACCTGTGGCAGTGTGGGACACCCGGGATAATACTGTCACCAGTACCACACCTGTGGCAGTGTGGGACACCTGGGATAATACTGTCACCAGTACCACAAATGTGGCAGTGTGGGACACCTGGGATAATACTGTCACCAGTACCACACCTGTGGCAGTGTGGGACATCTGGGATAATACTGTCACCAGTACCACACCTGTGGTGGTGTGGGACACACCTGGGATAATACTGTCACCAGTACCACACCTGTGGCGGTGTGGGACACCCGGGATAATACTGTCACCAGTACCACACCTGTGGTGGTGTGGGACACCCGGGATAATACTCCCATTCTCCCTGTCTGCCATGCTATATATCAACGCTGAGTCAACATTATCGATTTTGAATCGACGCTCAAAATTTGTCTTCAACTATATTGACGTACAATCAGCGTTATCGACATTGAATCAATGTTATCAAGGTTGAACTAATGGAATCGACGTTGATTCATCGTTGATGAAAGACGATTATTTGCCTGGAAAACCAGTATGTGGTTTTATGTGTGTGGCGATATATGTATATATATATATATATATATATATATATATATATATATATATATATATATATATATATATATATATATATATATATATATATATATATATATATATATATATATATATATATATATATATATATATATATATACATACATATACATATATATATATATATATATATATATATATATATATATATATATATATATATATATATATATATATATATATATATATATATTGAGAAAATTCGTGTTAGAATTATTAATCTTACTTTTTCGGTCATATTTAATAATATATGTTTACAAGAAAGACTGCTACCAAAATACACTAATAATTACACGCACGACCCAGCAGCAAGGAATCAAGCCTTCACGATAAAATATCGCCAAGATCTGATTCGAAATCAGATACACAAGGCAGAACATGTCATCAAAGACAACAAAACGCAACTACTTCATGCTACAAACCAATGAAGAAATAGCAACATCGACGAAAACCTCGGTACTCGTACTGAGCAACACCTCGACATCCTCACAGATCGACATCACCTCAGCACCGAAACCAGGATAATCAAGAAACCAACAACATTATATGGAGGACCTATGGCAATTCCACGACCAAGAGACGGCTTCCTGAACCTTGCTGGAATCAACCTCACTGATGACCAAGTCACTCTCCTAAACCTGGGTATAAACTGTCACGTTATGTCCAGACCAAGTGAGATGGCCCGGAAAGTGGAGTTGAAGATCCTGTTGGACGACATATTCGACCTCGAGACACAAAAGAAGGTCACCAGCAAAGACACCTTACAAGCAGAACATATTGCAGAAGGAGGAAAGAATCGAGGGAACTACAGAAGCACCATACTGTCCCCCGAGCTCAAAGCGGCAGCTAAGAGCTTTTGTGAGAACAAGGAGATCAGGAGAGGTGACAAGTCGCCAATATACGTCATTCTTAAAAAAGACGAATATCTGGCGAAAATGAACCTTATACTCTCTGACCAAACTAAATTCCAAAGGGCCACGAGGGACACTACAGCCGATTTGAAAGCAAAGGTCAACAAATTGATCGAAACTATGAACGCCAAGAAATCCGGACTCCACCTGCCAAAGATTATTGGGGAATATAAACCTGGGTATGCGTATGGAAATGTCAAGACACACAAGCCTGGAAACCCACTTCAGCTAATCATCAGCCAGATACCCACACCTACGTACAGACTGGCAAAGCGACTCAACGGCCTGCTGACTCCTTATGTCCCTTGCGAATTCAGTCTGAAGTCTCCAAAGGAATTTGTTGACTTACTGAGGGGAACACAGGCCACAGGGATAAGAGCCTCGTTGGACGTAGAATCACTGTTCACCAACGTACCTGTGAATGAAACAATCGGGATGATAGCGGACAGAGTGTATCGTGATCCGGCCTGTATTCCTCTTGACATACCAGAAAACATTCTAAGGAAACTACTCCAAGCTTGTACTAAAGAGGCACCCTTCTTGAGCCCGGATGGGCACATGTATAAGCAAGTAGATGGGGTCGCCATGGGTTCTCCCCTAGGTGTCCTATTTGCGAACTTCTACATGGGTACCATCGAGCAAAAGGTCTTAGTCGACATGAACTTGAAACCGGCCATATACTGCAGGTATGTTGACGACATTTTTACACAGGTACCAGATGTCAGACATCTGCAGGAGCTGAAGGAGGCATTTGAGCGGAATTCTGTGTTGCGTTTCACTTATGAGATGGAGAAGGATGGGAAGCTGCCCTTTCTAGATGTAACAGTCATGGAAAGGGGCGGAGGTTTCCACACTGCAGTCAACACTAAGGAAACAAACATAGGAATGTACCTTAATGCCAACAGTGACTGCCCAGACAGTTACAAGAGCAGTGTCGTTAACGCTTATGTCGACCGTGCTCAGCCACAGCTCAGGATGGAAGCAAGTCGATGAAGAACTCTGTAGGGTAAGGCAGGTCTTAGTCAACAACGGCTTCTCCAATGGTTTCGTTGAAGACATCATAAGAAGGAGGTGAAACGCCATGCAACCTCTGAAGAGACAACTAACACAACACCTGTACCCCCTATTAGACTATTTTACAGGAACTTCTTTTCCACAGCTCATAAAACGGAGGAAAGGGTCCTGAAAGATATTGTTAATAGGAACGTTATCCCTACAGACAAAAATCAGAAGATACAATTGACGATTTACTATAAAACCAAAAATACGGCCAACCTACTCATGAGAAACTCTCCAGACACAAAGCAGAACGCTTTAAAAGAGACGAATATCGTCTATGCCTTTAAATGCCCACTTGGGGACTGTAAGCCTCAAAGAACTCAGTATATAGGCAAGACAACAACACTCTTTCCAGGCGATTAACGATGCATAAGCAACAGGGCTCCCTTAAGGAACATATAATCTCTTCCCACGACCAGACCATCACCAGAGAAGTCATAACAAACAACAGAAATCATCGATAGATACAGCGATAGCAGGCGGCTAGATATCTGCGAGGCACTACACATCAAGAAGTCAACACCAGCAATCAACAGCCAATTAATGCACAAGTATATTCTACCCACTTCAAGACTCTGCAGCAATATAGAAGCATAAAAAAATATGGACCAATAGGCTCTTTGCAGTTACTTCCATTCTATACCCATTGCACCGCGTTCTGTCTTGTGTTGAAAGTTTTGTTCACCTCACCCAAATGCGAGTATATAAGACAAAAGATGTTTAAATGATAGCATAGTAAAACTCTGTTTTGTGTTTGCAGGTTATAGTTGTGTGTGTGTAAACTAAAGTCATTGAAAATGTAATAAATTATTACGAAACGTTTTCAAGTGTCGCGTCAGACTAGAAATAAAAATGAATTTTGGAGAATTGATTTTTCAATTACCATCAACAGTAAAAAGAAACATAAGAAATATTGAGAAAATTCGTGTTAGAACTATTAATCTTCCTTTTTCGGTCATATTTAATAACATATGTTTACAAGAAACACTGCAGCCAAAATGTACTAATATATATATATATATATATATATATATATATATATATATATATATATATATATATATATATATATATATATATATATATATATATATATATATATATATATATATATATATATATATATATAGTGACGGTAAAGCATTGGTGTTCGGCTGTTTCAAAAGCTAGGGGCAGGGCCTCGTCACATTAAAGAAAAAAAAGAGAAAAAGCTGGAACTTTCGTCTGTGGTAAGGTAATGGGAAGACACACAAAACACAAGTAAATTTAACAATGAAATTTTAATTACGTTAGAAAAACAAGACATGAATAAAATTAAGCATAAAATATACAAGGCAAGTCAACAAACAAAATAATAAGAATAATCACTGGCAAATGAAATGTTACGTTAAGACAAGTGAGTTATAGCAAAATAAATAATAATGATGCCGGAATATTGGCTTCGAGCTGCCACCTCCCTTAGTACACGAAAGCCAAGGCTTAGTCTACCAATGAGAGATGTCAACTGCAAGGAGCACTGGAATATTCTGACGATTCTGGGCCACAGCAGCCCAGACATCAACTTGTGACGGAGGGTGGAGGGCAGGTGCGACGGGACACAAGCCAATCAGCGACAGGCAGGCAATGGACAAGCAGTTTGCCGGTTTACGATGGCGGTGGCGAGCAGGTGTGCCGGTGTGCTGGATACGTTTTGCTCTCTGGGCAAAACGTTTTGGAGATACTTGCTGGATATATCTTCTATATTATCTGTTGTTGTTACGTACTTTGAAGGGAAGAGCAGGCTCAATCTCTCTTGAAAGAGATTATCGTCACAATATATATATATATATATATATATATATATATATATATATATATATATATATATATATATATATTATTAAATATGACCGAAAAAGTACAGCTGGTGCAGCTGGTGAAGACACGGGGGGAGTCCATGGGTCTCGTTCTTAACCCCTCCAAGTGCGAAATTATTGCATCCAGTGAAGTAATTATTAGAGCAGTGAAATCAGTTTTACCAGAAGCCTCGGTCATTAAACCCACCGACAGCACACTACTTGGAGCACCTCTGGGCCACAATGCTATTGCTGCAGTCTTTGACGAAAAGTTTAGAGACCTAAAGAGGATGGAAGAGAGAATAGGGGACTTGGACTCCCACGATGCCCTCACCCTTCTCACAAAGTGCCTTACCTTGCCCAGGCTAACATACTTCTTAAGGTGTGCACCAACTTTTGGCAACCCACTTCTAAATCAATATGATGAGCTCCTCAGGTCAATATTCAGGAAGGCGCTCAACCTAGATTTAGATGACAGTCAGTGGTACCAAGCAACACTCCCAGTGAGATTTGGAGGGATAGGCATACGAAAGGCAATTGAGGTAGCACTTCCAGCATTCTTATCTTGATGTACAGCAGCCAACGAATTGGTAGGGCAGATCCTACCAGAGCGTATGAGAGAGACAGCGGGAACTCATGATCAAACGTTCATCGAAGCAGCCAGACAATGGGACACCATTGCACACCCTCAACCCCGACCACAAGTCCCAAAAGACCACAAGCAGGCCCACTGGGATAGCCCCATAATGGAAAAGACTGTCACAGCAATGATTGACAACGCTAATGCTGAAAACAAAGCCCGCCTCCTAGTGGTAACAGCACCCCACGCCGGGGATTTTTTATTTGCTGTGCCCAATGCAGCCCTGGGAACTCGCCTCAGTCATGACGCTCTCCGCATTGGAGTTGCCCTTCGCCTTGCCGCCCCCATCCTCACCGAACATAGGTGCATCTGCGGAACTGCAATGGCAGACCAATATGGTCGTCATGGTCTGGTATGTCGTAAATCACAGGGTAAAATTGCAAGACATGAAGAAGTCAACGACATCATCAAGAGGAGCCTCGCCACAGCCCGCTGCCCGGCACAAAGAGAACCACACTTATCCAGACCTAACGACCCTCAGAAGCGCCCAGATGGGGGTCACCTTGCTACCTTGGAAGGATGGTAAGCAAGTGGTATGGGACTACACGTGCGCTGCCACACTGGCCAGTACCTACCTCCACTACAGCACACGTGAAAGTGGTGGTGCTGCTTCTTTCAGGGAATCGCAGAAAATTATTAAATATAGAGGTCTGGCACACTGCTACAGCTTTGTTCCGATCGGCTCAGGGACCCTCGGTTCGTGGGGAAAATGTGCATTGAAGTTCCTGAAGAAATTTTGGGACAAATTGATCAGCGCTACAAAAGACCAGAGAGCAAAAAGTTTCTTGTTCCAGCGCCTCAGTGTTGCGATTCAGAGGGGAAATGCCTGTTGCGTCTTGGGCACTAGTCCAACTTCAGAGGAATTCGAAGAAGTGTTTGACTTGCAACAATGATCGAACCCGTCTGTGACATTCATCAATGTTTCCCATTGTCGTGTTTTTCAAGAGATCCATAACCTTTAAGCACATTTTTGTATTATTATTTTTGTATCAACCCATGTATATCTTGTAACCATCAAATACATAATAAAGCAGTATATATATATATATATATATATATATATATATATATATATATATATATATATATATATATATATATATATATATATATATATATATATGACAATGTCAGACCACGGAGGAAAAATGAAACAGGAAATTTCCTTAAGTACTTTCGTATATTAAATACATCTTCAGAAGGTCCTTCTGAAGATGTATTTAATATACGAAAGTACTTAAGGAAATTTCCTGTTTCATTTTTCCTCCGTGGTCTGACATTGTCACATTCTTAATCACGTGTTTATTTTCGTGATTTACACACATATATATATATATATATATATATATATATATATATATATATATATATATATATATATATATATATATATGAAGTACCTAGTAGCCAGAACGCACTTCTCAGCCTACTATGCAAGGCCCGATTTGCCTAATAAGCCAAGTTTTCATGAATTAATAGTTTTTCGACTACCTAACCTACCTAACCTAACCTAACCTAACTTTTTCGGCAACCTAACCAAGCCTAACCTATAAAGATAGGTTAGGTTAGGTTAGGTAGGGTAGGTTAGGTTCGGTCATATATCTACGTTAATTTTAACTCCAATAAAAAAAAATTGACCTCATACACAATGAAATGGGTAGCTTTATCATTTCATAAGAAAAAAATTAGAGAAAATATATTAATTCATGAAAACTTGGCTTATTAGGCAAATCGGGTCTTGCATAGTAGGCTGAGGAGTGCGTTCTGGCTACTAGGTACGACATATATATATATATATATATATATATATATATATATATATATATATATATATATTTATATATATATATATATATATATATATATATATATATATATATATATATATATATATATATATATATATATATATGTCGTACCTAATAGCCAGAACGCACTTCTCAGCCTACAATTCAAGGCCCGATTTGCCTAATAAGCCAAGTTTTCATGAATTAATGTTTTTTCGTCTACCTAACCTAACCTAACATAGCTTTTTTTGGCTACCTAACCTAACCTTACCTATAAAGATAGGTTAGGTTAGGTTAGGTAGGGTTGGTTAGGTTCGGTCATATATCTACGGTAATTTTAACTCCAATAAAAAAAATTGACCTCATACATAGAGAAAAGGGTTGCTTTATCATTTCATAAGAAAAAAATTATAGTAAATATATTAATTCAGGAAAACTTGGCTTATTAGGCAAATCGGGCCTTGCATAGTAGGCTGAGAAGTGCGTTCTGGCTACTAGGTACGACATATGTCTATATATATATATATATATATATATATATATATATATATATATATATATATATATATATATATATATATATATATATATATATATATATATATATAATCATAAATAATGTATGAAAATGAACTTTGGAGAGTTAATTTTTCAATTACTTCCGACAGTGAAGAAAAACATAAAAAATAATGAGAAGATTCGTGTTAGAATCATTAATCATACTCTTTCCGTCATATTCAACAAGATATTTTTACAAGAAAGACTGCCACCGAAATATTCTAAATATCCCGCTCTACTCCTGCCTCGCCGTCTACTGCTCCACCACTCTTCACTGTTCAGGTGTGGCAGGGCTCAGGCCATCTGTGGCGGTCACTGTAGCCACAACCAGTGCCTACAGTGACAGCTGAAATATCCGTTTGATTGTCCAGTGTTGACATCAAAAGATCTCAAGCCCTCAGGAAAGTGATATTTCAATGTAAACCAATTTTGCAGGAGTGTTTGCCTTGTGAAAACTCATTATCTGTAATTTAGACAATCTATTTCGTAAGAAACTTATGTCCAAATCTGGATATTGAACGAATAGTTCTTTACATTCTGTTATGCGTATTTGACCGGCTTCTTGACCTGAGGCGATTGCTCAACTCTCCACCAGTGAATGTTTATATAAACTTTGTTGGGACTCAATATTTTTTTTCTTCAGAAAGTATTGAGAGATCTGGTAAGTGAAGGATAATTCAGGCTCCTCCTCTACTGTAGTTCTCGTATCACAAGTCTAGTTATCAGACTCAGCCGGTGGCTGAGCGGACAGAACACTGGACGCGAGATCCTGTGGTACCGGGTTCGATCCCGGGCGCCGGCGAGAAACAATGAGCAGAGTTTCTTTCACCCTGATGCTTCTGGTACCTAGCAGTAAATAGGTACCTGGGAGTTAGTCAGCTGTAACGGGCTGCTTCCTGGGGGTGGAGGCCTGGTCGAAGACCGGGCCGCAGGGACACTAAGCCCCGAAATCACCTCAAGATGATCAAATCAGAAAATTTATATTAAGGGCGTTACGGATGTGACGAAGTTATATGTGGACAGAGATGGTTAGAAGCAGACCAAACTCAGAGATGGTTAGAAGCAGACCAAACTCAGAGATGGTTAGTAGCTGACCAAACTCAGAGATGGTTAGTAGCTGACCAAGCTCAGAGATGGTTAGTAGCTGACCAAGCTCAGAGATGGTTAGTAGCTGACCAAACTCAGAGATGGTTAGTAGCTGACCAAGCTCAGAGATGGTTAGTAGCTGACCAAGCTCAGAGATGGTTAGTAACTGACCAAACTCAGAGATGGTTAGTAGCTGACCAAGCTCAGAGATGGTTAGTAGCTGACCAAGCTCAGAGATGGTTAGTAGCTGACCAAACTCAGAGATGGTTAGTAGCTGACCAAGCTCAGAGATGGTTAGTAGCTGACCAAGCTCAGAGATGGTTAGTAACTGACCAAGCTCAGAGATGGTTAGTAGCTGACCAAGCTCAGAGATGGTTAGTAGCTGACCAAGCTCAGAGATGGTTAGTAACTGACCAAACTCAGAGATGGTTAGTAGCTGACCAAACTCAGAGATGGTTAGTAGCTGACCAAGCTCAGAGATGGTTAGTAGCTGACCAAGCTCAGAGATGGTTAGTAACTGACCAAACTCAGAGATGGTTAGTAGCTGACCAAGCTCAGAGATGGTTAGTAGCTGACCAAGCTCAGAGATGGTTAGTAGCTGACCAAACTCAGAGATGGTTAGTAGCTGACCAAGCTCAGAGATGGTTAGTAGCTGACCAAGCTCAGAGATGGTTAGTAACTGACCAAACTCAGAGATGGTTAGTAGCTGACCAAGCTCAGAGATGGTTAGTAGCTGACCAAGCTCAGAGATGGTTAGTAGCTGACCAAGCTCAGAGATGGTTAGTAGCAGACCAAACTCAGAGATGGTTAGTAGCTGACCAAACTCAGAGATGGTTAGTAGCTGACCAAGCTCAGAGATGGTTAGTAGCTGACCAAGCTCAGAGATGGTTAGTAGCTGACCAAACTCAGAGATGGTTAGTAGCTGACCAAGCTCAGAGATGGTTAGTAGCTGACCAAGCTCAGAGATGGTTAGTAGCTGACCAAGCTCAGAGATGGTTAGTAACTGACCAAACTCAGAGATGGTTAGTAGCAGACCAAACTCAGAGATGGTTAGTAGCTGACCAAACTCAGAGATGGTTAGTAGCTGACCAAGCTCAGAGATGGTTAGTAGCTGACCAAGCTCAGAGATGGTTAGTAACTGACCAAACTCAGAGATGGTTAGTAGCTGACCAAGCTCAGAGATGGTTAGTAGCTGACCAAGCTCAGAGATGGTTAGTAACTGACCAAACTCAGAGATGGTTAGTAGCTGACCAAGCTCAGAGATGGTTAGTAACTGACCAAACTCAGAGATGGTTAGTAGCTGACCAAACTCAGAGATAGTTAGTAACTGACCAAGCTCAGAGATGGTTAGTAGCTGACCAAGCTCAGAGATGGTTAGTAACTGACCAAGCTCAGAGATGGTTAGTAGCTGACCAAGCTCAGAGATGGTTAGTAGCTGACCAAGCTCAGAGATGGTTAGTAACTGACCAAGCTCAGAGATGGTTAGTAGCTGACCAAGCTCAGGGATGGTTAGAAAACCTCACCCAGGGATTGACCAGTGTTCCCACCTCAAGGGAAAGGATCATCATGCAGTGAAGAGTCGGTGTCTTCACACCAAACAAACAAACAAACAAAGGAGGCGGACAGCTCACAAGTCGTGTGGGGAAGATAACCTAATGAAGTCAAACACGGACATCAAATATTGGGAATGAATAATTTTATATATTTTATGTCAAATTGCCAAGAGCAGTTTAATAATGGAATATGGCAGCAGGTGGTAACTGTGTGTCACTGAGCATCACCAAGTGTTATATGGCAGCAGGTGGTAACTGTGAGTCACTGAGCATCACCAAGTATAATATGGCAGCAGGTGGTAACTGTGTGTCACTGAGCATCACCAAGTATAATATGGCAGCAGGTGGTAACTGTGAGTCACTGAGCATCACCAAGTATAATATGGCAGCAGGTGGTAACTGTGTGTCACTGAGCATCACCAAGTATAATATGGCAGCAGGTGGTAACTGTGAGTCACTGAGCATCACCAAGTATAATATGGCAGCAGGTGGTAACTGTGAGTCACTGAGCATCACCAAGTATAATATGGCAGCAGGGGGTAACTGTGAGTCACTGAGCATCACCAAGTATAATATGGCAGCAGGGGGTAACTGTGAGTCACTGAGCATCACCAAGTATAATATGGCAGGAGGTGGTAACTGTGTGTCACTGAGCATCACCAAGTATAATATGGCAGCAGGTGGTAACTGTGAGTCACTGAGCATCACCAAGTATAATATGGCAGCAGGTGGTAACTGTGAGTCACTGAGCATCACCAAGTATAATATGGCAGCAGGGGGTAACTGTGTGTCACTGAGCATCACCAAGTATAATATGGCAAGAGGTGGTAACTGTGTGTCACTGAGCATCACCAAGTATAATATGGCAGGAGGTGGTAACTGTGTGTCACTGAGCATCACCAAGTATAATATGGCAGCAGGCGGTAACTGTGAGTCACTGAGCATCACCAAGTATAATATGGCAGCAGGTGGTAACTGTGAGTCACTGAGTATCACCAAGTATAATATGGCAGCAGGGGGTAACTGTGAGTCACTGAGCACTGTAATAACCCTATCTGCTCTTCCCTTACTCCACTCAACACCCTCTGCTCAACACAGCTTGCCGCTCAGTATGACCTTCACTGAACTACAGCTAAATATTCAGCTGAAAAATTAAATAAGGAGGAAGCAACAATTGAAGGGATTATAAATTTTAAAGTAACGAATAAAAGCTTATTAATCACTGCCATCACCTCCCTGTTAACATGCCTGAATGTGTCTGTTACTGATTTCCCAGGAAGGAAGGAGTGAGTAATCATGAACTCAAGGGGTATAGGAATCTGGGTAATATTTGCGGCTGTTGATTGCTGGTAACACCAGCCATCAACAGCCAATTAATGCATAACTACACTCTACCCACTTCAAGACCCCGTATGGGCCAATAGACCCTCTGCATTTTCTTTCATTCATATGTACCCACCTCACCCAAACCGAATATAAAAGCAAGATGTAGGTTAAATATACCATAAACAGTGTATCAAGTGTATCATAAGTGTAGTGTTAAGTGAAAACAAGTCTTTGAGAATGTAAGAAGCCCTTACGAAACGCTTCTAGGCGTCAGACCAAAAATAAAAATGAATTTTGGAGAGTTGATATTTCAATTACCCTCGACAGTGGAGAAAAACATAAGAAATATTGCGAAAATTCGTGTTAGAATTATTATTCTTACCATTTCGGTCATATTCAACAACATATGTTTACAAGAAAGACTGCTACCAAAATATACGAATATATATAGACATATATATGCATATACACACATCCACATACATTTATGTCTCTCCTACTTTGACAGGGTAAGATAGTTGCTATAGAAACTAGTGTGTTATTAAGCACTTAACCACTGAAGGTGATTAAGGTGTGTTTACAAGCTCAGGTTATAGATACATCACAAACGTTGTATAATTGAAGCATTGTATAATCAATCTTGGGTACAAGTCCAGTATTATCAAGTGTTCCAGTATTCATATAGTATTTACAGAGTTCAGCATATGCTCAAGAGGGCGAAAGTCAGTCAATATGGGACATTCTACAATATAATGTTCAAGGGAACACATGTTTTCTCTTTCACAGAGTTGACACATGGTGTATTCCGACACTTTCACAAAGTTTACACATGAAGTAATCGACATATGGGTTTTGAGAAAGCTGCCAGATACGTCAATATCCCAGGCGTATTCTGGCCACAACCCGTTCTCGCAAATTCGTAAAGTCAATATTGACTTATTAAATAAGTGCATAGGTGACATACTAAACATAATAGATACCCTTAAACAACTTCATAGAAAACACCGACCTTACCTAACCTTGTTAGTATCTTAAGATAAGCATCTTATAGCTTCATAATTACAATTGTTACTTAACCTATTATAGTTATAGGTTAAGTAATAATTGTAATTACGAAGCAATAAGATGCTTATCTTAAGATACTAACAAGGTTAGGTAAGGTCGGTGTTTTCTATGAAGCTTTTTAAGGGTATCTATTATGTTTAGTATATCACCTATGCACTTATTTAATAAGTCAATATTGACTATACGAGTTTGCGAGAACGGGTTGTCTGGCCACTATAACATCACATTGCCTAGTTATTGCTCGATTAGTGCCATATAGACTGTCTCCTCACGATATTTAATTCAATGTTTAATGCTACAACTTTCAAGTATTTGTGAATTTGTTAGGTCATTAAGACTTTCATTAGATATTTGTTTAAGTATTCTCTTTGTCACTGCTAATGATACACCCATATCAATGTCTTCTGATATGTTCTACTGATGTTCTACTGATGTTCTACAGGTCTTTACAAGCATGTCAACAGTGTCATGCTCTGAGATGCCAACATGTGATGGTATCCAAATAAATTTAATTTCTGTCTTCTTCAGAAGCTGAAACATTCATTCGTATATCACTGAATATTTTCTGGGTGTTACTACTATGTGGGTTCAATGCCAGGAGTGCACTCTGCGAGTCACAGTATATAAGTCCACTGCCTTTGTCTTTTAAAAATTCAGTGACAAGGTATATGCCTGCAAGTTCGGTTTGACTTGTACTTGCCCAGTCATTGACGCGCTTCATTGCTGTATGTACGAGATAATTTTTTTTATGTATATTACATGCACATCCGGTACATCGTCCACCTTCTATTACCGAGCCGTCGGTATAGCACTGATACACATCGTTACCCATAACCTGAGTGTTCTCAGTGATGCTGCAGAGTGTTAACTGTTGTAATAATGTAGAGTGTACACTCTCTTTCTTGGGTGCATTTACCAATCAACTGATCGATCCCAGTTATCCCATGGATTAATTGGTTGATTAGTCATTAATTGAGTTGGTACATATTTTGAGAGAGTTGTAGCTGGCTATATTGTAACACCAAAATGCATAATTCGATTTCCCTCTTCTTTTACTGACCTGAGGTGAATGTAAGAGTTAGAGTGATAGAGCCAGTGAGCAACACGAGAGCATGGGTAGAGTTGACAAGCGAAACATCAGCAGCTGGACTGAGAGGTGAACACCGCCTTGGTAACAGGCGAGAATTAGTGGGTCCGTGATGGAAATGGCTTTGGTGAAAGTGGACGAAGCATTTACCGAGACAATTGCTTCTAATTCGTGCTAAAATTGGAGCTTTAAATTTGAACAAGTTATAACTAAGTTTAGTTAGACAGGCAAGGTAGAAGGATTGGGAGGGGTCCTCCCGGCTGGGGTGGGGTCCATCCCGTCGGGGAGGGGGAGGGGGAGGGTTGTATTGGGAGAGGAGGATAGAGAGTGTTCAGGGTCTGGTAGTAGCGGAGAGAAACTTTCGTTTCGTAAATCTGAGAGCCGTTGTCCACCATTATTGACAGTGTATTAGTGTACAACACCATCACACTGACAGTGTAGCTGTATGGGCCCCCTCTCTGTACACTTGCTACTGACAGTGTAGCAGTGTGGGCCCCCTCTGTATACTTGCTACTGACAGTGTAGCAGTGTGGGCCCCTCTGTATACTTGCTCCTGACAGTGTAGCAGTGTGGGCCCCCTCTGTACACTTACTACTGACAGTGTAGCAGTGTGGGCCCCGTCTGTATACTTGCTACTGACAGTGTAGCAGTGTGGTCCCCTCTGTACACTTACTACTGACAGTGTAGCAGTGTGGGCCCCTCTGTACACTTGCTACTGATAGTGTAGCAGTGTGGGCCCCTCTGTACACTTGTTACTGTCAGTGTAGCAGTGTGGGCCCCTTTATACACTTGCTACTGAGAGTGTAGCAGTGTGGGCCCCTCTGTACATTTGCTACTGACAGTGTAGCAGTGTGGGCCCCTCTGTAAACTTGGTACTGACAGTGTAGCAGTGTGGGCCCTTCTGTACACTTGCTACTGACAGTGTAGCAGTGTGGGCCCCTCTGTAAACTTGCTACTGACAGTGTAGCAGTGTGGGCCCCTCTGTATACTTGCTACTGACAGTGTAGCAGTGTGGGCCCCCTCTGTATACTTGCTACTGACAGTGTAGCAGTGTGGGCCCCCTCTGTATATTTGCTACTGACAGTGTAGCAGTGTGGGCCCCTCTGTAAACTTGGTACTGACAGTGTAGCAGTGTGGGCCCCTCTGTAAACTTGCTACTGACAGTGTAGCAGTGTGGTCCCCTCTGTATACTTGCTACTGACAGTGTAGCAGTGTGATCCCATCTGTATACTTGCTACTGACAGTGTAGCAGTGTGGCCCCCTCTGTATACTTGCTACTGACAGTGTAGCAGTGTGGTCCCCTCTGAATACTTGCTACTGACAGTGTAGCAGTGTGGCCCCCTTCTGTATACTTGCTACTGACAGTGTAGCAGTGTGGGCCCCCTCTGTACACTTGCTACTGACAGTGTAGCAGTGTGGTCCCCTCTGTATATTTGCTACTGACAGTGTAGCAGTGTGGTCCCCTCTGTATACTTGCTACTGACAGTGTAGCAGTGTGGGCCCTCTGTATACTTGCTACTGACAGTGTAGCAGTGTGGGCCCCCTCTGTATACTTGCTACTGACAGTGTAGCAGAGTGGGCCCCCTCTGTATACTTGCTACTGACAGTGTAGCAGTGTGGGCCCCCTCTGTATACTTGCTACTGACAGTGTAGCAGTGTGGGCCCCCTCTGTATACTTGCTACTGACAGTGTAGCAGTGTGGGCCCCCTCTGTATATTTGCTACTGACAGTGTAGCAGTGTGGGCCCCCTCTGTATACTTGCTACTGACAGTGTAGCAGTGTGGGCCCCCTCTGTATACTTGCTACTGACAGTGTAGCAGTGTGGGCCCCCTCTGTATATTTGCTACTGACAGTGTAGCAGTGTGGGCCCCCTCTGTACACTTGCTACTGACAGTGTAGCAGTGTGGTCCCCTCTGTATACTTGCTACTGACAGTGTAGCAGTGTGGGCCCCTCTGTATACTTGCTACTGACAGTGTAGCAGTGTGGGCCCCCTCTGTATATTTGCTACTGACAGTGTAGCAGTGTGGGCCCCTCTGTATACTTGCTACTGACAGTGTAGCAGTGTGGGCCCCCTCTGTATACTTGCTGCTGACAGTGTAGCAGTGTGGGCCCCCTCTGTATACTTGCTACTGACAGTGTAGCAGTGTCGGCCCCCTCTGTATACTTGCTACTGACAGTGTAGCAGTGTGGTCCCCTCTGTATATTTGCTACTGACAGTGTAGCAGTGTGGTCCCCTCTGTATACTTGCTACTGACAGTGTAGCAGTGTGGGTCCCCTCTGTATACTTGCTACTGACAGTGTAGCAGTGTGGGCCCCCTCTGTATACTTGCTACTGACAGTGTAGCAGTGTGGGCCCCCTCTGTATACTTGCTACTGAGAGTGTAGCAGTGTGGTCCCCTCTGTATACTTGCTACTGACAGTGTAGCAGTGTGGGCCCCCTCTGTATACTTACTACTGACAGTGTAGCAGTGTGGGCCCCTCTGTGTACTTGCTACTGACAGTGTAGCAGTGTGGTCCCCTCTGTACACTTGCTACTGACAGTGTAGCAGTGTGGGCCCCCTCTGTATACTTGCTACTGACAGTGTAGCAGTGTGGTCCCCTCTGTATACTTGCTACTGACAGTGTAGCAGTATGGTCCCCTCTGTATACTTGCTACTGACAGTGTAGCAGTGTGGTCCCCTCTGTATACTTGCTACTGACAGTGTAGCAGTGTGCGCCCCCTCTGTATACTTGCTACTGACAGTGTAGCAGTGTGGTCCCCTCTGTATACTTGCTACTAACAGTGTAGCAGTGTGGGCCCCCTCTGTATACTTGCTACTGACAGTGTAGCAGTGTGGGCCCCTCTGTATACTTGCTACTGACAGTGTAGCAGTGTGGTCCCCTCTGTATATTTGCTACTGACAGTGTAGCAGTGTGGTCCCCTCTGTATACTTGCTACTGACAGTGAAGCAGTGTGGGCCCCCTCTGTATACTTGCTACTGACAGTGTAGCAGTGTGGTGCCCTCTGTATACTTGCTACTGACAGTGTAGCAGTGTGGTCCCCTCTGTATACTTGCTACTAACAGTGTAGCAGTGTGGGCCCCTCTGTATACTTGCTACTGACAGTGTAGCAGTGTGGTCCCCTCTGTATATTTGCTACTGACAGTGTAGCAGTGTGATCCCCTCTGTATACTTGCTACTGACAGTGTAGCAGTGTGGGCCCCCTCTGTATACTTGCTACTGACAGTGTAGCAGTGTGGTCCCCTCTGTATACTTGCTACTAACAGTGTAGCAGTGTGGGCTCAATCTGTATACTTGCTACTGACAGTGTAGCAGTGTGGTCCCCTCTGTATACTTGCTACTGACAGTGTAGTAGTGTGGGCCCCCTCTATATACTTGCTACTGACAGTGTAGCAGTGTGGTCCCCTCTGTATACTTGCTACTGACAGTGTAGCAGTGTGGGCCCCCTCTGTATACTTGCTACTGACAGTGTGGCAGTGTGGGCCCCTCTGTATACTTGCTACTGACAGTGTAGCAGTGTGGTCCCCTCTGTATATTTGCTACTGACAGTGTAGCAGTGTGGGTTCCCTCTGTATACTTGCTACTGACAGTGTAGCAGTGTGGGCCCCCTCTGTATACTTGTTACTGACAGTGTAGCAGTGTTGTCTCCTCTGTATACTTGCTACTGACAGTGTAGCAGTGTGGTCCCCTCTGTATACTTCCTACTGACAGTGTAGCAGTGTGGGCCCCCTCTGTATACTTGCTACTGACAGTGTAGCAGTGTGGTGCCCTCTGTATACTTGCTACTGACAGTGTAGCAGTGTGGTCCCCTCTGTATACTTGCTACTAACAGTGTAGCAGTGTGGGCCCCTCTGTATACTTGCTACTGACAGTGTAGCAGTGTGGTCCCCTCTGTATATTTACTACTGACAGTGTAGCAGTGTGGGTCCCTCTGTATACTTGCTACTGACAGTGTAGCAGTGTGGGCCCCCTCTGTATACTTGCTACTGACAGTGTAGCAGTGTGGTCCCCTCTGTATACTTGCTACTGACAGTGTAGCAGTGTGGGCCCCCTCTGTATACTTGCTACTGACAGTGTAGCAGTGTGGTCCCCTCTGTATACTTGCTACTGACAGTGTAGCAGTGTAGTCCCCTCTGTATACTTGCTACTGACAGTGAAGCAGTGTGGGCCCCTCTGTATACTTGCTACTGACAGTGTAGCAGTGTGGTCCCCTCTGAATACTTGCTACTGACTGTGTAGCAGTGTGGGCCCCTCTGTATACTTGCTACTGACAGTGTAGCAGTGTGGTCCCCTCTGTATACTTGCTACTGACAGTGTAGCAGCGTGGGCCCCCTCTGTACACTTACTACTGACAGTGTAGCAGTGTGGTCCCCTCTGTATACTTGATTCTGACAATGCAGCAGTGTGGTCCTCTGTATAATTGCTACTGACAGTGTAGCAGTGTGGTCCCCTCTGTATACTTGATTCTGACAGTGTAGCAGTGTGGTCCCCTCTGTATACTTGCTACTGACAGTGTAGCAGTGTGGGCCCCTCTGTATACTTGATTCTGACAGTGTAGCAGTGTGGTCCCCTCTGTATACTTGCTACTGACAGTGTAGCAGTGTGGTCCCCTCTGTATACTTGCTACTGACAGTGTAGCAGTGTGGTCCCCTCTGTATACTTGCTACTGACAGTGTAGCAGTGTGGGCCCCTCTGTATACATGCTACTGACAGTGTAGCAGTGTGGTCCCCTCTGTATACTTGCTACTGACAGTGTAGCAGTGTGGTCCCCTCTGTATACTTGCTACTGACAGTGTAGCAGTGTGGGCCCCTCTGTATACTTGCTACTGACAGTGTAGCAGTGTGGGCCCCCTCTGTATACTTGCTACTGACAGTGTAGCAGCGTGGGCGCCCTCTGTACACTTACTACTGACAGTGTAGCAGTGTGGGCCCCTCTGTACACTTGCTACTGACAGTGTAGCAGTGTGGGCCCCTCTGTACACTTGCTACTGACAGTGTAGCAGTGTGGTCCCCTCTGTATACTTGATTCTGACAGTGTAGCAGTGTGGTCCCCTCTGTATACTTGCTACTGACAGTGTAGCAGTGTGGGCCCCTCTGTATACTTGCTACTGACAGTGTAGCAGTGTGGTCCCCTCTGTATACTTGCTACTGACAGTGTAGCAGTGTGGTCCCCTCTGTATACTTGCTACTGACAGTGTAGCAGTGTGGGCCCCTCTGTATACTTGCTACTGACAGTGTAGCAGTGTACTCCCCTCTGTATACTTGCTACTGACAGTGTAGCAGTGTGGCCCCCTCTGTATACTTGCTACTGACAGTGTAGCAGTGTGGTCCCCTCTGTATACTTGCTACTGACAGTGTAGCAGTGTGGTCCCCTCTGTATACTTGCTACTGACAGTGTAGCAGTGTGGTCCCCTCTGTATACTTGCTACTGACAGTGTAGCAGTGTGGCCCCCTCTGTATACTTGCTACTGACAGTGGAGCAGTGTGGTCCCCTCTGTATACTTGCTACTGACAGTGTAGCAGTGTGGTCCCCTCTGTATACTTGCTACTGACAGTGTAGCAGTGTGGTCCCCTCTATATACTTGCTACTGACAGTGTAGCAGTGTGGGCCCCTCTGTATACTTGCTACTGACAGTGTAGCAGTGTGGTCCCCTCTGTATACTTGCTACTGACAGTGTAGCAGTGTTGTCCTCTTTGTATACTTGCTACTGACAGTGTAGCAGTGTGGGCCCCCTCTGTATACTTGCTACTGACAGTGTAGCAGTGTGGGCCCCCTCTGTATACTTGCTCCTGACAGTGTAGCAGTGTGGGCCCCTCTGTATACTTACTACTGACAGTGTAGCAGTGTGGGCCCCCTCTGTATACTTGCTACTGACAGTGTAGCAGTGTGGTCCCCTCTGTACACTTACTACTGACAGTGTAGCAGTGTGGGCCCCTTCTGTACACTTGCTACTGACAGTGTAGCAGTGTGGGCCCCCTCTGTACACTTGCTACTGACAGTGTGGGCCCCCTCTGTATATTTGCTACTGACAGTGTAGCAGTGTGGGCCCCCTCTGTACATTTACTACTGACAGTGTAGCAGTGTGGGCCCCCTCTGTATACTTGCTACTGACAGTGTAGCAGTGTGGTCCCCTCTGTACACTTGCTACTGACAGTGTAGCAGTGTGGGCCCCTCTGTACACTTACTACTGACAGTGTAGGAGTGTGGTCCCCTCTGTACACTTGCTACTGACAGTGTAACAGTGTGGGCCCCTCTGTACATTTACTACTGACAGTGTAGCAGTGTGGGCCCCTCTGTACACTTACTACTGACAGTGTAGGAGTGTGGTCCCCTCTGTATACTTGCTACTGACAGTGTAGCAGTGTGGGCCCCTCTGTACACTTACTACTGACAGTGTAGGAGTGTGGTCCCCTCTGTACACTTGCTACTGACAGTGTAGCAGTGTGGGCCCCTCTGTACATTTACTACTGACAGTGTAGCAGTGTGGGCCCCCTCTGTACACTTGCTACTGACAGTGTAGCAGTGTGGTCCCCTCTGTGCACTTGCTACTGACAGTGTAGCAGTGTGGGCCCCTCTGTTCACTTGGTACTGACAGTGTAGCAGTGTGGGCCCCCATCTGTATACTTGGTACTGACAGTGTAGCAGTGTGGGCCCCCTCTGTAAACTTACCACTGACAGTGTAGCAGTGTGGGCCCCCATCTGTAAACTTACTACTGACAGTGTAGCAGTGTGGGCTCCCCTCTGTAAACTTACCACTAACAGTGTAGCAGTGTGGGCCCCAATCTGTAAACGTACCACTAACAGTGTAGCAGTGTGGGCCCCCATCTGTAAACTTACCACTAACAGTGTAGCAGTGTGGGCCCCCATCTGTAAACGTACCACTAACAGTGTAGCAGTGTGGGCCCCTATCTGTAAACGTACCACTAACAGTGTAGCAGTGTGGGCCCCCATCTGTAAACTTACCACTAACAGTGTAGCAGTGTGGGCCCCCATCTGTAAACGTACCACTAACAGTGTAGCAGTGTGGGCCCCCATCTGTAAACGTACCACTAACAGTGTAGCAGTGTGGGCCCCCTGTGAGGAAATACTAGGATTAATAAAATAGGAGGCTGACATAGGACCAAAATGTGATAACTTAATAATTACTGTAACTGATTAATAGAGTGCACCTCAAGTAGGCTCTCGTAGTCGCAACAAGGTTCCTATGGTGGGCTGTAAGTCCACTCCTCTGTGACCTTGATACTGGTAATGGGCTGTAGCAGGCAGGCTCCTTGAGGCTGACCTTGGACACCAATTGCTGAACCCCAAATTACCTGTGGGTACACCCACACATTTAACTTGTAATTTTATATAAGGACTAGCTGTACCCGGCCACGCGTTGCTGTGGCTCAGCAACACATGTGCATTGCTGAGCCACAGCAATCTTTCCCTGTCCCCCAGTCCTCCCCATCATTCCGCCCTACCCCATTCCCTAGTCCACCCAACTATTCCCCACTCCTCCGCTCCCTCTTCCTCCCAACCATTCCCCCCTCCCCCGTCCCCTTGTTTTCCCCACCATCCCCCCACTCCACCGTCCCCTTGTCCACCCCACCATTCCCCACTCCATTATCCCCTCGTCCTTCCTACCATTACCCCCTCCCCTGTCCCCTCTTCCTCCCTCACCATTCCCCACTCCTCTGTCTTCTTGTCCTCCCCACCATTATTTATTCCACCCTCCCCTCGTCCCCACCATCTCCAACTCCCCCGTCCCCTTGTCCTCCCCCCCATTCCTACTCTGTCCCCTTGTTGTCCCCCAACCATCCCCCACTCCCGTCCTCTTGTCCTCCCCACCATTCCCCACTCCCTTGTCCGATGCATTCTCATATGATCTGGTATTCCCTTCAGAAAATTTGGAACAACAAATAATCTGAGGTTCCCATCACTGTAAAATATGAACAGTAAAAAAAAATGAAAAACAATGAAATAATTAAAAACTAAACTAAACTCATGAAATGAATTGTATGGTCAACAACACAACTCAATTCTAAGGCAATGTCACACAAAATAATGAAATCAAAATGAAAATAAATCAAAATCGAAGAAATTTCAATTTATCAATGCAATCAGAAACATTGAAATGGAATCGTAGCATATTTAGTATTGTGTGTGTTGCTCCTACATACAACAGATGGCGCTGTTTTTTTCAAACAAAGCATAGTGTTACCTGTCACAGGTGTGGCATCGATACTTATTCTCACGAAATGAACGGTATTGTAAACAACACAGCTCAATTCCAACGCAATGTCCAACAAAATAATTAAATAAAAATATAACTATATATAAATCTACGAAAATTCAATTGATCAATGCAATCAGAAACAGTAAAATGGAATTATAACATTTAGTATAGCATGTGTTGCTCTTGCGAGCAACAGATGGCGCTGTTTAAAAAAAAATGCTTGTTTTTACCGGTCACAGGAGTTTTATCTATATAGTAGGTATATAAAAGCATGCGAGTATTCGAATGGAACATTGTGTCAAAATTTCAAAGCAATCGGTGAAGACCTTTTGGAGATAACAGCGTGTGTTGCTCTCACGTCCAACAGAAGGCGTTGTTTAAAAAAAAACATGTGTTTTCCTGTCACAGGTGAGGCATGTATATAGTATATATATAAAAACACGCGTTTATTCGAATGCAACGTTCTGTCAAATTTTCAAAGCAATCGGTGAAGAGGATTCGAAGATTTCACTCACGTGAGAAGCACATAAAATATACAGTTTTTAAAAAAAAAGCATGTTTTTTCCCCATCACAGACGTAGCATCTATATAGTATGTATATAAAAATCCGCTCGAATGTGAATGGAACGTAGTGTGAAAATTTCAAAGCAATCGGTGAAGAACTTTCGGAGATTAGCGATATTGAACAAACAAACATTTCCATTTTTATTTATATAGGTAGCATGTGTTTTCCTCTTACATGTAACAGATGGCGCTGTTTTCAAGAACTGCATAGTTTTACCTGTCACAGGTGTGGCATCTATATTTATACTTACGAAATGAACGGTATGGTAAACAACACAGCTCAATTCCAACACAATGTCACACAAAATATTCAACAAAAAATAAAATAAATCCAAATCTATGAAAATATAATTTATCAATGCAATCGGAAACATTCAAATGGAATTCGTGACATATTTAGAATAGCGTTAATATTGCTATTTTGTGCAACAGATGGCGTTGTTTTTCAAAAACGCATGTTTTTACCTGTCACAGAGGTGGCATCTGTATAGTAGGTATATAAAAAGACGCGCATATTCGAATGGAACGTTGTGTCAGAATTTCAAAGCCATTGGTGAAGAACTTTGGGAGATTACAGCATGTGTTGCTCTTACATCCAACAGATGGCGTTGTTTTTCAAAAAAAGCATGTTTTCTCCGGTCACAGGTAAGAAATGTATATAGTAGGTATATAGAAATACGCGCCTATTCGAATGCAACGTTGTGTCAAAATTTCAAAGCAATCAGTAAAGAGGTTTCGAAGATTTCTCTCACATGAAAAATAGTTTAAAAAAAAGTATGTTTTTTTCCGTCACAGACGTGACATCAATATAATATGAATATAAAAACCTGCTCGGATGTGAATGGAACATTGTGTGAAAATTTCAAAGCAATCGGTGAAGAACTTTCGGAGATTAGCGATTTTGAACAAACGAACATTTCCATTTTTATTTATATAGATAAATTAGCATTCAATTGGCCAATCTACACACTAAAACATTTAATAACGTATCCTGAATTGAGAACCGAGCCCATCTGACAGTAGTCAGATGATGTCACTCTCTTGCTGAGACCAGGCTCTGTATTTTAATGATGAATTTGGCAGCTTGATGATGATGATTTGGATGTCACAGCGTTGCTGTAAAGCAGGGGTCTCCAAACTATGGCCCGCGGGCCACATCCGGCCCGCCACATAATTTCATCCGGCCCTCCAAACAAATCCCTGTGTGGTGGCCTTGAAAAAATAATTATCGTACGAATGGCATCGCAGAATTATTCAAAGCTGGGGCTGCTGACTGGTGGCGCTCAACCGGAGTCAGTTTTCCTCTCTCTCGATAGTGTGACGCACAGATACTAATACTGGTAGGTATGTGCTGTGCATTACAACCAATCAGTTGTGTATAACTGTATATTGTGGGGATGGAGGGTGAGTGGGGCTTCGCTGCTTCCGTTTCAGGGAGCACAAACACTGTACAATATTCTTTTCTCTGTACTTTGACAATGCCTTTATCTTAGTTATACAAAATAGCAATAATACTATTGTAGCCAAAAATATTGCATGTTTAAAATAGTTAAAATGGTAACCATTAAGTTTTTTCCAAAAAGATATGTTTTAATTTTTCCATGTTTATACTTTAATATTCGAGGAAATTAAATTACTGGCACTGATTTGTTTTTTGTTTTTTTTCATTTTTTATTCCTCCGGCCCGCATAAATATGGGAAATATATAATGTGGCTCTTACATTGACAAGTTTGGAGACCCCTGGTGTAAAGGATTCTAGTTGATTCTAGTTTCCCATCTTCTAGTCTGCTGTGCTGGTAGTTTTTTTTTTTTTTTGCAGGGATATTCCTGCGCGGGCCCTAAGCCTCTGGCTGGCCAACTAAGTGTTGCTTGTTTCTGTTTTACTTGGGCGGAGTGTGAGTATTTATGACTCTTATGGTCACTTCAGTAAAATTTTGTCCCACGTGTTTAACAGCTTCTTCGCTCTGTTGAATTTAAGTTGAAATCTTAATGGGTTTGTAACGTTGCACTGTGTTAGATAATGTTCCAGTGGTCTGTCGGGCATTTCTCCACAGTGCTGCTGGGAGGTGACGAGCTACCAGGGACATGTGACGGATATCAGTGAAGCCGGGAGAGTGAAGGAGTACTTTGGTCGACCTTGAGACGTGCTAGCCAGTAGGTTAGTTGAGCGCGGTGGACTTGACTCTTGGATGGTGCTAGCCAGTTGGGCTAGTTGAGTGCTGAAGATTTCACTGGTTGAGCGTACTGGCAATTGCGCTAAGGAGAGAGGGCGTTTGAAGACGTCACCCTAACTGCAGCTAGCGTGAAGGCTAGTGTCTCGTTGAAGATCTCGTCCGTGGAGTGTAAATAATGTCCGTCATCTTTGGAGCTAGCTAGCGTGAGGGCTGTTGATGTTCAAAGTGACCTATGGTACAACCCGTTCTCGCACTTTCGTATAGTCAATATTGACTTATTAAATACGTGCATATGTGACATACTAATTTATTGTGAATATTTTAGTTTACGTTGAAAAGCTTCATAGAAAACACCGACCTTACCTAACCTTCTTAGTATGTTAAGATATGTACACGGACAAAGGGACAAATCAAGAGAAGACCAGCGAGAAGGGCTGACAACAAAACACACAAAAGTGCATTCATAAAACACAACAAAAGATAAACACAACGGAATATAAGCACAGGGGAAACACCAGAACATAACGTGCACATAACAAGTCTACCAACACCTCAAACACAGACGGAGAGGCACCACCACAAAACGATAAACATACAATAAGAAAGATAATAACACTAAAGAAACAGACCTTCCACAACAAACTGTAGGCGAAACATAAAGGCAAAACATAACAAAGAGCATAAACCGTGGCCAGAACACGCCAACAGCCTGAAGGGCACGCAATATGACATAAACAAGCGCACACGACATCCTCAACCGGGCACACCACGCACACCCACACACAAGCCATACAAAAAAACCCCACAACATGAACCGGAGCACGCAGGAACTGGGAAGCATAACCCACCCCACCCACACACTCACACGCCCCACCCGCACCCCACAGCCACGCACACAAAAGGATACACAAAATATAAAGAAATCATATGCGAGGAACACAGTCCTCAAGAGGCAAAAGTGTGCTTTTCAGGGAAAAGATCGTAAGGATACTTCTTATAAGCCTCCCAAATCAAATCCTCAAGGCCGGAAGGGTTACGAATCCCCCGCTGCCAAGGAGGTATCGTAAACTCCGGAACATCCAGATCAGGCGGCAACGGCCAACGCTTAAGGTCACTGACACAAGTCGCATAACGAGGCCGGGCAGCGCCAACCACACCCTGCGAGGAAGCAGACAACTCTGAAGAAGCGGACGAGGGTCGCTGAGACTGCCTGGCCCTCGTACGCACAGGACCAGGGGACAGTCGACGAGACGGTAGCACCTCCTCTGAGACCGCAGGAGACACGGAAGAGACGGCTGGAGACGGAGGAGGCGGCAAGACCTCTGCCGAGGAAACAGGGAATGAGGAAGGGGTCACAGAACCCTCAGAGCGAGCATCTTTTCTCAACACCACCACCAGGCCACCCCGCTCACCACGAACCTCAGCAGGGGGAACCACCTCAAACGTAGAAGTGGCGCCATCTGACGCAGGCGACGCCCCCGAAGCAGGAGCCGCAGACACCACACCTGAAGTGGCTGCCGAAACACCGGCACCAGCATCCTCAGGCAAATGCACCTCTGCCACCACCGTGGTATGCAACACACCCGGAGCCACCCCGCCATCGCCGGAAGATCCACAATCGCCGAATTCGCCAATATCGGCCCACGCATGAGAGGAACGCCGGGAACGCTTAGGCTCAGGCCGCACATCGTCAGACCCGGAGGCTGACTCAGAGACACAGGCAACACAAGCCAGCCGAACCGAAGCACGACGCAGAACGGCAGCATCCTCAACCACACGGGGTACCAGGCCAGGGACAGGAGGAAGCGCTGGATCCACCCCAGCACCCAGCACATCCGGGACCTGAGGCATAGACATAGGGCCAGGCATAGCAGCTGAAGAATCGGGAGAAGACGGGGCCTCCGCACATGGTGCACCAGGAAGGTCCTCGGGAATAGTGAGAACAGTGACGGGAGCAAGTAGACGAACCGACGGCACCGCATCACCCGGAGGAGGAACAGCAACCACCGGGGGTTCGTCGGGCGACGCAGGGGGGGGGGCCACAGCAGCAGCAAACGGGAACCGCACCTCCTCATCTCCGGAATCCACATCCGGAGGGAGCCGCGGGAAATCCTCCTCCCTGAACAAGTTGACAGGAGCAGCAGGGGCCTCAGAGCACCCGGCAGCCTGATGCCCCAGCTGGCCACATCGAAAACGAGTACGGGGCTGCAGGGCATAAAACACCCGGACGTAGTAACCCAGCAGCCGGACAGAAGACGGGATATCCGACCGCAGGCGCATACTTAAGGTACAGATGTTCGTCCGCCGCCCAGCATATCTCCCCGAGGAAAGCGTGTTCACCCGCACACTGACAACTGCACCATACCTCCCGAAGTAACACCGGAGGAGGTCTTTAGGGAACTCCAGGGGCGCACCGTGGACACTGACATAAGTCTGGGCACCACCGCGGTCCGAGATCGCCACAGAGCCGGCAGCATCTGGCAACGGCAACGTACGCCCTTGTACCGACGGAGGAAGTCTCGGTACTCCTCCTCCCTCACGAACTTGACAACCACCCGGTGGGCAGTAACAAGCTTAATACCGTAGATAGCCTCAACCGGGATACGAAGAATCACCAACTCAATGGTCGGATATCCAGCCTTACACGTGAACTCCAGCCCCACGGAATTTACACGCACAACAGGAAGAAGATGGAACCCCATGTCAGAACCGCCACGTCAACACGCAGCCAGGCAGGCAACAAATCTGGGAGGACAGAGACGCCCACACCACCTGGCGACCAAAATGGCAAACGACCCCAACAGCCACGGAGCCTGGCAGTCGTCTTTACAGGCAGTCGTCCTGTAAAGTTAATAATACTCTAACAATAGCAGCAGCCTACAGGTACTCTCTAGATGTGTAAAAAGGCACACTAATACAAGCCTATTTACATTAATAAATATATACTGGACACTTACTATACCTCTTACTATGAGCCAGAAACAGACTTACCAAGAAAGACTGTGGCCCTTACATTCTTACTTGGAATATGTCTTACTTAGTAAATAAATCTTAAAAGTCGAACACCGTCCCATTACCCCCCACTAAGGTACCACACCCTCCCATAACCCTCCACTAAGGTACCACACCCTCCCATAACCCACCACTATGGGTACCACACCCTCCCATAACCCACCACTAAGGTACCACACCCTCCCATAACCCACCACTAAGGTACCACACCCTCCCAAAACCCACCAATAAGGTACCACACCCTCCCATAACTCACCATACAGCAGGGCGCCACACCCCACCATAAAGCAGCCAGCAGGGCGCCACACCCGACAATACAGCAGACAGCAGGGCGCCACACCCTACCATAAAGTAGTCAGCAGGGCGCCACAACCTACAATACAGCAGTCAGCAGGGCACCACACCCAACCATTAAGCAACCAGCAGGGCGCCACACCCCATCATGTAGCAGTCTGGAAGGTGCCACACCCCACCATACAGAAGTCAGCAAGGCGCCACACCCAACCATAAAGCAGTCAGCAGGGCGCCACACCCAACCATAAAGCAGTCAGCAGGGCGCCACACTCAAAGGTAAAGTAGCCTGCAGGGCGCCACACCCCCACCATACAGCAGCCAACAGGGCGCCACACCCCACCATACAGCAGTCAGCAGGGCGCCACATCCAACAATACAGCAGCCAACAGGGCCCCACACCCTACCATACAACAGTCAGCAGGGCACCACATCCCACCATACCGCAGCCTGCAGGGCACTACACCTCACCATACAGCAGTCAGCAGGACGCCACACCCCACAATACAGCAGTCAGCAGGGCAGCCACACCCTACCATACAATCCAGCAGTCCCAGGTCGACTCTGTAATCAGACACGTCATTAGTGTTGGGGACACTCTAGGGCACCTCACTTACCGGCTTAGACACAAACGTCCACCTATTCACTCCATAGATGGCGTTGCTGTCTAAGCGTCACCTCACTAGAGGTCAGCAGCGGCTATGTCACGAGCTGATCCAGACGGGAAACCAGCCCCTGCGGCCGGTATATCCTGTCCTCACTAGATGGCACTGTCCATTTGGAGGGGGTTTCGGGAGCTGACCCACAGATGGCGCGGTCGTCACTGCTCCGTGCTCGGACGCTGGGCTCGGGTCCGTAATAGGGCGCCACACCCCACCACACAGCAGTCAGCAGGGCGCCACACCCCACCATAAAGCAGCCAGCAGGGCGCCACATCCCATCATACAGCAGCCAGCAGGGCGCCACACCCCAATATACAACAGCCAGCAAGTCACCACACACCACCATACCGCAGCCTGCAGGGCACCAAACCCCACCATACAGCAGTCAGCAGGGCGACACACCCCACTATAAAGCAGCCAGAATGGCGCCATCCCACCATAGAGCAGCCAGCAGGGTGCCACACCCCACCATACAGCAGTCAGCAGGGCGCCACACCCCACCATACAGCAGTCAGCAGGGCGCCATCCCACCATACAGCAGTCAGCAGGGCGCCACACCCCACCATACAGCAGTCAGCAGGGCGCCATCCCACCATACAGCAGCCAGCAGGGCACCACACCCCACCATACAGCAGCCAGCAGGGCACCACACCCCACCATACAACAGTCAGCAGGGCGCCATCCCACCATACAGCAGTCAGCAGGGCACCACACCCCACAATACAGCAGTCAGCAGGGCGCCACACCCCACCATACAGCAGTCAGCAGGGCGAACACACCCCACCATACAGCAGTCAGCAGGGCACCACACCCCACAATACAGCAGTCAGCAGGGCGCCACACCCCACCATACAGCAGTCAGCAGGGCGCCACACCCCACCATACAGCAGCCAGCAGGGCGCCACACCCCACCATACAGCAGTCAGCAGGGCGCCACACCCCACCATACAGCAGCCAGCAGGGCGCCACACCCCACCATACAGCAGTCAGCAGGGCGCCACACCCCACCATACAGCAGTCAGCAGGGCGCCACACCCCACCATACAGCAGTCAGCAGGGCGCCACACTACACCATACAGCAGTCAGCAGGGCACCACACCCCACAATACAGCAGTCAGCAGGGCGCCACACCCCACCATACAGCAGTCAGCAGGGCGCCACACCCCACCATACAGCAGTCAGCAGGGCGCCACACCCCACCATACAGCAGTCAGCAGGGCACCACACCCCACAATACAGCAGTCATCAGGGCGCCACACCCCACCATACAGCAGTCAGCAGGGCGCCACACCCCACCATACACACAGCCAGCAGGGCGCCACACCCCACCATACAGCAGTCAGCAGGGCACCACACCCCACAATACAGCAGTCAGCAGGGCGCCACACCCCACCATACAGCAGTCAGCAGGGCGCCACACCCCACCATACAGCAGCCAGCAGGGCGCCACACCCCACCATACAGCAGTCAGCAGGGCGCCACACCCCACCATACAGCAGTCAGCAGGGCGCCACACCCCACCATACAGCAGTCAGCAGGGCGCCATCCCACCATACAGCAGTCAGCAGGGCGCCACACCCCACCATACAGCAGTCAGCAGGGCGCCATCCCACCATACAGCAGTCAGCAGGGCGCCACACCCCACCATACAGCAGCCAGCAGGGCACCACACCCCACCATACAGCAGTCAGCAGGGCGCCATCCCACCATACAGCAGTCAGCAGGGCACCACACCCCACAATACAGCAGTCAGCAGGGCGCCACACCCCACCATACAGCAGATAGCAGGGCTTCACACCCCACCATACAGCAGTCAGCAGGGCACCACACCCCACAATACAGCAGTCAGCAGGGCGCCACACCCCACCATACAGCAGTCAGCAGGGCGCCACACCCCACCATACAGCAGCCAGCAGGGCGCCACACCCTACCATACAGCAGTCAGCAGGGCGCCACACCCCACCATACAGCAGCCAGCAGGGCGCCACACCCCACCATACAGCAGTCAGCAGGGCGCCACACCCCACCATACAGCAGTCAGCAGGGCGCCACACCCCACCATACAGCAGTCAGCAGGGCGCCACACTACACCATACAGCAGTCAGCAGGGCACCACACCCCACAATACAGCAGTCAGCAGGGCGCCACACCCCACCATACAGCAGTCAGCAGGGCGCCATCCCACAATACAGCAGTCAGCAGGGCGCCACACCCCACCATACAGCAGTCAGCAGGGCGCCACACCCCACCATACAGCAGTCAGCAGGGCACCACACCCCACAATACAGCAGTCAGCAGGGCGCCACACCCCACCATACAGCAGTCAGCAGGGCGCCACACCCCACCATACAGCAGCCAGCAGGGCGCCACACCCCACCATACAGCAGTCAGCAGGGCACCACACCCCACAATACAGCAGTCAGCAGGGCGCCACACCCCACCATACAGCAGTCAGCAGGGCGCCACACCCCACCATACAGCAGCCACTAGGGCGCCACACCCCACCATACAGCAGTCAGCAGGGCGCCACACCCCACCATACAGCAGTCAGCAGGGCGCCACACCCCACCATACAACAGTCAGCAGGGCGCCATCCCACCATACAGCAGTCAGCAGGGCGCCACACCCCACCATACAGCAGTCAGCAGGGCGCCATCCCACCATACAGCAGTCAGCAGGGCGCCACACCCCACCATACAGCAGCCAGCAGGGCACCACACCCCACCATACAGCAGTCAGCAGGGCGCCATCCCACCATACAGCAGTCAGCAGGGCACCACACCCCACAATACAGCAGTCAGCAGGGCGCCACACCCCACCATACAGCAGTCAGCAGGGCGCCACACCCCACCATACAGCAGTCAGCAGGGCACCACACCCCACAATACAGCAGTCAGCAGGGCGCCACACCCCACCATACAGCAGTCAGCAGGGCGCCACACCCCACCATACAGCAGCCAGCAGGGCGCCACACCCCACCATACAGCAGTCAGCAGGGCGCCACACCCCACCATACAGCAGTCAGCAGGGCGCCACACCCCACCATACAGCAGTCAGCAGGGGGCCACACCCCACCATACAGCAGCCAGCAGGGTGCCACACCCCACCATACAGCAGTCAGCAGGGCGCCACACCCCACCATACAGCAGTCAGCAGGGCGCCACACCCCACCATACAGCAGTCAGCAGGGCGCCACACCCCACCATACAGCAGTCAGCAGGGCGCCACACCCCACCATACAGCAGTCAGCAGGGCGCCACACCCCACCATACAGCAGTCAGCAGGGCGCCACACCCCACCATACAGCAGTCAGCAGGGCGCCACACCCCACCATACAGCAGTCAGCAGGGCGCCACACCCCACCATACAGCAGTCAGCAGGGCACCACATCCCACAATACAGCAGTCAGCAGGGCGCCACACCCCACCATACAGCAGTCAGCAGGGCACTACACCCCACCATACAGCAGTCAGCAGGGCGCCACACCCCACCATACAGCAGCCAGCAGGGCGCCACACCCCACCATACAGCAGTCAGCAGGGCGCCACACCCCACCATACAGCAGTCAGCAGGGCGCCACACCCCACCATACAGCAGTCAGCAGGGCGCCACACCCCACCATAAAGCAGCCAGCAGGGCGCCACACCCCACCATACAGCAGTCAGCAGGGCGCCACACCCCACCATACAGCAGTCAGCAGGGCGCCACACCCCACCATACAGCAGTCAGCAGGGCGCCACACCCCACCATACAGCAGTCAGCAGGGCGCCACACCCCACCATAAAGCAGCCAGCAGGGCGCCACACCCCACCATACAGCAGTCAGCAGGGCGCCACACCCCACAATACAGCAGTCAGCAGGGCACCACACCCCACCATACAGCAGCCAGCAAGGCACCACACCCCACCATAAGGGAGCCGGTCGGCCGAGCGGACAGCACGCTGGACTTGTGATCCTGTGGTCCTGTTTTCGTTCCCAGGCGCCGGCGAGAAACAATGGGCAATGTTTCTTTTACCCTATGCCCCTGTTACCTAGCAGTAAAACAGGTACCTTGGTGTTAGTCAGCTGTCACGGGCTGTTTCCTGGGGGTGGAGGCCTAGTCAAGGACCGGGCCGCGGGGACACTAAAAAAAGCCTCGAAATCATCTCAAGATAACCTCAAGATAACCATATAGCAGCCAGCAAGGCGCCACACCCCATCATAAAACGGCCAGCAGGGTGCCACATCCCACCATACAGCAGAAAGCAGGGCGCCACCCCCAACCATAAAGCAGCCAGTAGAGCGTCACAACCAACCATACAGCAGTCAGCAAGGCGCCACACCCCACCATACAGCAGTCAGCAGGGTGCCACACCCCACCATAAAGCGGCCAGCAGGGCGCCAAACCCCACAATACTGCAGTCAGCCAGGCACGACACCCCACCGTACAGCAGTCAGCAAGGTACCAAACCCCACCATACAGCAGTCAGCAGGGCGACACACCCAACCATACAGCAGCCAACAGGGCGCCACACCCCACCATACAGCAGTTACAAGGGCGTCACATCCCACCATAAAGCAGCCAGCAAGGTGCTACATCACACCATAAAGCAGTCAGCAGGGAGCCACACCCCACCATAAAGCAGCCAGCAGGGCGCCACATCCCACCATACAGCAGCCAGCAGGGCGCCACACCCCACTATACAACAGCCAGCAAGGCACCACACCCTACCATACAGCAGTCAGCAGGGCGCCACATCCCACCATAAAGCAGTCAGAAGGGCGCCACATCCCACCATTCAGCAGCCAGCGGGGCGCCACACCCAAACATAAAGCAGCCAGCAGGGCGCCACATCCCACCATTCAGCAGCCAGCAGGGCGCCACACCCCACCATAAAGCAGTCAGCAGGGCGCCACACCCAAACATAAAGCAGCCAGCAAGGCGCCACTCCCCACCATACAGCAGTCAGCACGGCGCCACTCCCCACCATACAGCAGCCATCAGGGCGCCAAACCCCACCATACAGCAGTCAACAGGGCGCCACACCCCACCATACAGCAGCCAGCAAGGCACGACACCCCACCGTACAGCAGTCAGCAAGGTGCCAAACCCCACCATACAGCAGTCAGCAAGGCACGACACCCCACCGTACAGCAGTCAGCAAGGTGCCAAACCCCACCATACAGCAGTCAGCAAGGCACGACACCCCACCGTACAGCAGTCAGCAAGGTGCCAAACCCCACCATACAGCAGTCAGCAAGGCACGACACCCCACCGTACAGCAGTCAGCAAGGTGCCAAACCCCACCATACAGCAGTCAGCAAGGCGCCACACCCAACCATACAGCAGCCAACAGGGCGCCACACCCCACCATACAGCAGTTACAAGGGCGTCACATCCCACCATAAAGCAGCCAGCAAGATGCTACATCGCACCATAAAGCAGTCAGCAGGGCGCCACACCCAACCATAAAGCAGTCAGCAGGGCGCCACACTCAACCATATAGCGGCCAGCAGGGCGCCACACCCCACCATACAGCAGTCAGCAGGGCACCACATCCCCACCATAAATCAGCCAGCAGGGCGCCACACCCCACCATACAGCAGTCAGCAGGGCGCTACATCCCACAAAAAAGCAGCCAAAAGGGCGCCACATCCCAACCTTAAAGCAGCCAGAAGGGCGCCTTATCCCACCATAATGCAACCAGCAGGGCGCCACCTCCCACCATAAAGCAGCTAGCAGGAAGCCACACCCTACTATATAGCATCCAGCAGGACGCCAAACCCCACCATACAACAGTCAGCAAGGCACCACACCCCACCATAAAGCAGACAACAGGGTGCCACATCCCACCATACAGCTGCCAGCAGGGCGCAACATCCCACCATAAAGCAGCAGGAAGGGCGCTACAACCCACCATACAGCAGTCAGCATGGCACCACACCCGACCATAAAGCAGACAACAGGGTGCCACACCCCACCATACAGCAGCCCGCAGGTCGCCACATCCCACATAAAGCAGCCAGCAGGGCGCCACATCCCACCATAAAGCAGTCAGAAGGGAGCCACATCCCACCATAAAGCAGCCAGCAGGGCGCCACCTCCCACCATAAAGCAGCCAGCAGGGCGCCACATCCCACCGTAAAGCAGTCAGCAGGGCGCCAAACCCAATCATTCAGGGGCCAGCAGGACGTCACATCCCACCACAAAACAGCCAGCAGGGCGCCACATCCCACCATACAGCAGCCAGAAGGGCGCCACACCCCACCATACAGCAGTCAGCAGGGCGCCACACCCCACCATACAGCAGCCAGCAGGGCGCCACACCCCACCATACAGCAGTCAGCAGGGCACCACACCCCACAATACAGCAGTCAGCAGGGCGCCACACCCCACCATACAGCAGTCAGCAGGGCGCCACACCCCACCATACAGCAGCCAGCAGGGCGCCACACCCCACCATACAGCAGTCAGCAGGGCGCCACACCCCACCATACAGCAGTCAGCAGGGCGCCACACCCCACCATACAGCAGTCAGCAGGGCGCCATCCCACCATACAGCAGTCAGCAGGGCGCCACACCCCACCATACAGCAGTCAGCAGGGCGCCATCCCACCATACAGCAGTCAGCAGGGCGCCACACCCCACCATACAGCAGCCAGCAGGGCACCACACCCCACCATACAGCAGTCAGCAGGGCGCCATCCCACCATACAGCAGTCAGCAGGGCACCACACCCCACAATACAGCAGTCAGCAGGGCGCCACACCCCACCATACAGCAGTCAGCAGGGCGCCACACCCCACCATACAGCAGTCAGCAGGGCACCACACCCCACAATACAGCAGTCAGCAGGGCGCCACACCCCACCATACAGCAGTCAGCAGGGCGCCACACCCCACCATACAGCAGCCAGCAGGGCGCCACACCCCACCATTCAGCAGTCAGCAGGGCGCCACACCCCACCATACAGCAGTCAGCAGAGCGCCACACCCCACCATACAGCAGTCAGCAGGGCGCCACACCCCACCATACAGCAGCCAGCAGGGTGCCACACCCCACCATACAGCAGTCAGTAGGGCGCCACACCCCACCATACAGCAGTCAGCAGGGCACCACACCCCACCATACAGCAGGCAGCAGGGCGCCACACCCCACCATACAGCAGTCAGCAGGGCGCCACACCCCACCATACAGCAGTCAGCAGTGCGCCACACCCCACCATACAGCAGTCAGCAGGGCGCCACACCCCACCATACAGCAGTCAGCAGGGCGCCACACCCCACCATACAGCAGTCAGCAGGGCGCCACACCCCACCATACAGCAGTCAGCAGGGCGCCACACCCCACCATACAGCAGTCAGCAGGGCGCCACACCCCACCATACAGCAGTCAGCAGGGCACCACATCCCACAATACAGCAGTCAGCAGGGCGCCACACCCCACCATACAGCAGTCAGCAGGGCACTACACCCCACCATACAGCAGTCAGCAGGGCGCCACACCCCACCATACAGCAGCCAGCAGGGCGCCACACCCCACCATACAGCAGTCAGCAGGGTGCCACACCCCACCATACAGCAGTCAGCAGGGCGCCACACCCCACCATACAGCAGTCAGCAGGGCGCCACACCCCACCATAAAGCAGCCAGCAGGGCGCCACACCCCACCATACAGCAGTCAGCAGGGCGCCACACTCCACCATACAGCAGTCAGCAGGGCGCCACACCCCACCATACAGCAGTCAGCAGGGCGCCATACCCCACCATACAGCAGTCAGCAGGGCGCCACACCCCACCATAAAGCAGCCAGCAGGGCGCCACACCCCACCATACAGCAGTCAGCAGGGCGCCACACCCCACAATACAGCAGTCAGCAGGGCACCACACCCCACCATACAGCAGCCAGCAAGGCACCACACCCCACCATAAGGGAGCCGGTCGGCCGAGCGGACAGCACGCTGGACTTGTGATCCTGTGGTCCTGTTTTCGATCCCAGGCGCCGGCGAGAAACAATGGGCAATGTTTCTTTTACCCTATGCCCCTGTTACCTAGCAGTAAAACAGGTACCTGGGTGTTAGTCAGCTGTCACGGGCTGTTTCCTGGGGGTGGAGGCCTAGTCAAGGACCGGGCCGCGGGGACACTAAAAAAAGCCTCGAAATCATCTCAAGATAACCTCAAGATAACCATATAGCAGCCAGCAAGGCGCCACACCCCATCATAAAACGGCCAGGAGGGTGCCACATCCCACCATACAGCAGAAAGCAGGGCGCCACCCCCAACCATAAAGCAGCCAGTAGAGCGTCACAACCAACCATACAGCAGTCAGCAAGGCGCCACACCCCACCATAAAGCGGCCAGCAGGGCACCAAACCCCACAATACTGCAGTCAGCCAGGCACGACACCCCACCGTACAGCAGTCAGCAAGGTACCAAACCCCACCATACAGCAGTCAGCAGGGCGACACACCCAACCATACAGCAGCCAACAGGGCGCCACGCCCCACCATACAGCAGTTACAAGGGCGTCACATCCCACCATAAAGCAGCCAGCAAGGTGCTACATCACACCATAAAGCAGCCAGCAGGGCGCCACACCCCACCATAAAGCAGCCAGCAGGGCGCCACATCCCACCATACAGCAGCCAGCAGGGCGCCACACCCCACTATACAACAGCGAGCAATGCACCACACCCTACCATACAGCAGTCAGCAGGGCGCCACATCCCACCATTCAGCAGCCAGCGGGGCGCCACACCCAAACATAAAGCAGCCAGCAGGGCGCCACATCCCACCATTCAGCAGCCAGCAGGGCGCCACACCCCACCATAAAGCAGTCAGCAGGGCGCCACACCCAAACATAAAGCAGCCAGCAAGGCGCCACTCCCCACCATACAGCAGTCAGCACGGCGCCACTCCCCACCATACAGCAGCCATCAGGGCACCAAACCCCACCATACAGCAGTCAACAGGGCGCCACACCCCACCATACAGCAGCCAGCAAGGCACGACACCCCACCGTACAGCAGTCAGCAAGGTGCCAAACCCCACCATACAGCAGTCAGCAAGGCACGACACCCCACCGTACAGCAGTCAGCAAGGTGCCAAGCCCCACCATACAGCAGTCAGCAAGGCACGACACCCCACCGTACAGCAGTCAGCAAGGTGCCAAACCCCACCATACAGCAGTCAGCAAGGCGCCACACCCAACCATACAGCAGCCAACAGGGCGCCACACCCCACCATACAGCAGTTACAAGGGCGTCACATCCCACCATAAAGCAGCCAGCAAGATGCTACATCGCACCATAAAGCAGTCAGCAGGGCGCCACACCCAACCATAAAGCAGTCAGCAGGGCGCCACACTCAACCATATAGCGGCCAGCAGGGCGCCACACCCCACCATACAGCAGTCAGCAGGGCACCACATCCCCACCATAAATCAGCCAGCAGGGCGCCACACCCCACCATACAGCAGTCAGCAGGGCGCTACATCCCACAAAAAAGCAGCCAAAAGGGCGCCACATCCCAACCTTAAAGCAGCCAGAAGGGCGCCTTATCCCACCATAATGCAACCAGCAGGGCGCCACCTCCCACCATAAAGCAGCTAGCAGGAAGCCACACCCTACTATATAGCATCCAGCAGGACGCCAAACCCCACCATACAACAGTCAGCAAGGCACCACACCCCACCATAAAGCAGACAACAGGGTGCCACATCCCACCATACAGCTGCCAGCAGGGCGCAACATCCCACCATAAAGCAGCAGGAAGGGCGCTACAACCCACCATACAGCAGTCAGCAAGGCACCACACCCGACCATAAAGCAGACAACAGGGTGCCACACCCCACCATACAGCAGCCCGCAGGTCGCCACATCCCACATAAAGCAGCCAGCAGGGCGCCACATCCCACCATAAAGCAGTCAGAAGGGAGCCACATCCCACCATAAAGCAGCCAGCAGGGCGCCACCTCCCACCATAAAGCAGCCAGCAGGGCGCCACATCCCACCGTAAAGCAGTCAGCAGGGCGCCAAACCCAATCATTCAGGGGCCAGCAGGACGTCACATCCCACCACAAAACAGCAAGCAGGGCGCCACATCCCACCATACAGCAGCCAGAAGGGCGCCACACCCTTCCATACAACAGTCAGCATGGTGCCACATCACACAATACAGCAGCCAGCAGGGGGTCACATCCCTACCATACAGCAGCCAGCAGGGCGCCACACCCATCCATAGAGCAGTCAGCAGGGCGCCACTCTAAACCATAAAGCAGCCAGTAGGGCGCCACACCCCACCATACAGCAGTCAACAGGGCGCCACACCCCACCATACAGCAGTCAACAGGGCGCCACACCCCACCATACAGCAGTCAGCAGGGCGCCAAATCCCACCATACAGCAACCAGCAAGGCGCCACACCCCACCATACAGCAGTCAGCAGGGCGCCACACCCCACTATAAAGCCACCAGCAGAGCGCCACATCCCCATCATACAGCAGTCAGCAGGGCGCTACACCCCACCATACAGCAGCCAGCAGAGCGCCACACCCCACCATACAGCAGTCAGCAGGGCACCACACCCCAAAAAAAGCAGCAAGTTGGGAGCCACACCCCACAATACAGCAGCCAGCAGCTAGGGAGCCACATCATACCATAAAGCAGCCAGCAGGGCGACACACCCAACCATACAGGTGCCAGCAGGGCGCCAGATCCCACCATACAGTAGAGAGCAGGCTCCACATCCCTCCATAAAGCAGCCAGCAGGGCGCCACATCCCTCCATAAAGCAGTTAGCAGGGTGCCACACTCAACCATAAAGTAGTCAGCAAGGCGCCACACCCAACCATACAGCAGTCAGCAGGGTGCCACATCCCAATATAAAGAAGCCTGCAGGGCGACACACCCCACCCTACAGTAGTCAGCAGGGCGCTACATTCCACCATAAAGCAGCCTTTAGGGCGCCACACCCAACCATAAAGCAGTCAGCAGGGCACCACAACCCACCATACAGTAGTCAGCAGGGCGCCACACACCACCATAAAGCAGCCAACAGTGCACCACATCCCACTATAAAGCATCCAGCAGGGCGCCACTCCCCACCATTCAGCAGCCAGCAGAGCGCCACACCCTACCATACAGCAGTCAGCAGGGCACCACACCCCACCATAATGCAGCCAATAGGGCGCCACATCCCTCTATAAAGAAGCCTGCAGGGCGCCACACCCCACCATAAAGCAGCCAAAAGGGCGCCACGTTCCACCATACAGCAGTCAGCAGGGCGCCACACCCCTCCATTCAGGTGCCAACAGGGAGCCACACCCCACCATACAGCAGTCAGCAGGGTGCCACATCCCACTATAAAGCAGCGAGCAGGGCGACACACCCAACCATACAGCAGCCAACAGGGCGCCACACCCCACCATACAGCAGTTACAAGGGCGTCACATCCCACCATAAAGCAGCCAGCAAGGTGCTACATCGCAACATACAGCAGTCAGCAGGGCGCCATACCAAACCAAAAAGCAGTCAGCAGGGCGCCACATCCCACCATACAGCAGCCAACAGGGAACCACACACCACCATACAGCTGTCAGCAGGGCGCCCACCATAAAGCAGTCAGCAGGGAACCACACACCACCATACAGCTGTCAGCAGGGCGCCACACCAAACCATAAAGCAGTCAGCAGGGCGCCACATCCCACCATAAAGCAGTCAGCAGGGCGCCACACCAAACCATAAAGCAGCCACAAGGGGGCGCCACGCCACTATACAGCAGTCAGCAGGGCACCACACCCCACTATACAGCATTCAGCAGGGCGCCACACCCCACCATACAGCAGCCAGCAGGGCGCCACACTGCACCATACAGCAGCCAGCAGGGCGCCACATCCCACCATAAAGAAGCCAGCAGGGCGCCACAACACACCATAAAGCAGTCAGCAGGGCGCCACACCCATCATACAGCAGCCAGCAAAGCAAACATCTTTACCATACAGCAGTCAACAGGGAACCACATCCCACAACAAAACAGCCAGCATGGCGCCACATCCCAACATTTATCAGCCAGCAGGCTGCCTCACCCTACCATGCAGCAGTCAGCAGGGCGCCACATCCCACCATACAGCAGCTAGCAGGGCGCCACACCACCATACAGTAGTCAGCAGAGCACGACACCCCACCATGCAGCAGTGAGCCTGGCGCCACACCCCACCCTACAGCAGTCAGCAGGGAACCACACCCCACCATACAGCCAGCAGCGCCACACTACCATACAGCAGTCAGGAGGGGGGCCACATCAAACCATACAGCAGCTAGATGGACGCCACACCCCACCAAAAAGCAACCAGCAGGGCACCACACCCCACCATACAGCAGTCAGCAGGGCGCCACACCCCACTATAAAGCACCCAGCAGGGCGCCACAACCCACCATAGAGCAGCCTCCAGGGAGCCACATTCCATCACAAAGCAGCTAGCAAGGCGCCACACCCCACCATACAGCAGCCAGCAGGGCGCCACACCCCACCTTAAAGCAGTCAACAGGGAACCACACCCCACCTTAAAGCAGTCAGCAGAGCACCACACCCCACCATACAGCAGTCAGCACAGCGACATATCCCACCATAAAGCAGCCAGCAGGGCGACACTCCCCATAAATCAGCAGCCAGCATGGCGCCACACCCCACCATAAAGCAGTCAGCAGGGAGTCACACCCCACCATAAAGCAGTCAGCAGGGTGCCAAACCCTACCATACAGCAGTCAGCACGGCGCCACATCCCACCATACTGCAGCCAGCAGGGCGCCACATCCGTACCATATAGCAGTCAGCAGGGCGCCACATCCCACCATCAAGCAGTCAGCAGGGCGACTCACCCCACCATACAGCAGCCAGCAGGGCGCCACACCCCACCATAAAGCAGTCAGCAGGGAGTCACACCCCACCATAAAGCAGTCAGCAGGGTGCCAAATCCTACCACACAGCAGTCAGCAGGGCGCTACATCCCACCATACAGCAGACAGCAGGGCGCCACATCCCTACCATACAGCAGACAGCAGGGCGCCACAACCCTACCATACAGCAGACAGCAGGGCGCCACATCCCTACCATACAGCAGTCAGCAGGGCGCCACATCCCACCATAAAGCAGCCAGTAGGACGCCACACCCTACCATAAAGCAGTCAACAGGGCGCCAAACGCCATCATAATGCAGCCAGCAGGGCACCACACCCCACTATACAGCAGCCAACAGGGCCCCACACCGCACCATACAGTAGTCAGCAGGGCGCCACATCCCACCATACAGCAGCCAGCAGGGTGCCACACCCCACCATACAGCAGCCAGCAGGGCGCCTATCCCTACCATAAAGCAGCCAGCAGGGCGCCACACCTCACCATAAAGCAGTCAGCAGGGCGCCACACCCTATCATAAAGTTGTCAGCTCGGTGCCACACCCAACCATAAAGCAGTCAGCAGGGCGCCACACCCAACCATGAAGCAGTCCGCAGGGTGCCACACCTAACCATAAAGCGGTCAGCTGGGAGCAACAACCCACCATAAAGCAGCCAGCAGCGCGCCACACCTAAGCATAAAGCAGTCAGCAGGGCGCCAAACCCCAACGATACAGCAGTCAGCAGGGGGCCACATCCCACCATACAGCAGTCAGCAGGGGGCCACACCCCACCATACAGCAGCCAGCAGGGGCCACATCCCACCATACAGCAGTCAGCAGGGGGCCACATCCCACCATACAGCAGTCAGCAGGGCGCCACACCCTACCACACAGCAGCCAGCAGGGCAACACCCCCCACCATACAGCAGTCAGCAGGGGGCCACATACCACCATACAGCAGTCAGCAGGGGGCCACATCCCACCATACAGCAGTCAGCAGGGGGCCACATCCCACCATACAGCAGTCAGCAAGGCGCCACATCCCATCATACAGCAGTCAGCAGGGTGCCACACCCCACCATACTGCAGCCAGTAGGGCGCCACACCCTACCATACAGCAGCTAGCAGGGGGCCACATCCAAAATTAAAGCAGTCAGCAAGCGCCACACTCCACCATACAGCATCCATCAAGGAGCTACTCCCTACCATAAAGCAGCCAGCAGGGCGCCACACCTCACCATAAAGCATTTAGCAGGGCGCCACACCCCACCATAACGTTGTCAGCTCGGCGCTACACCCAACCATTAAGTAGTCAGCAGGGTGCCACACCTAACCATAAAGCCGTCAGCAAGGCGCCATAACCCCCCATAAAGCAGCCAGCAGTGCGCCACACCTAAGCATTAAGCAGTCAGCAGGGCGCCAAACCCCCACCATACAGCAGTCAGCAGGACACCACACCCCACCAAAAAGCGGCCAGCGGTGCGCCACACCGCACCATAAAGAAGCCAGCAGGGCGCCACCCCCACCATAAAGCAGCCCGCAGGGCGCCACATTTCTCCATAAAGCAGTCAGCAGAGCGTCACAGCCAACCATAAAGCAGTCAGCTAGGCGCCACACCTAACCATAAAGCTGCCAGCATGGCGCCACACCCCTCCATACAGCAGTCAGCAGGGCACCACACCCCACCATACAGCAGTCATCAGGGTGCCACATCCCAATATAACGCAGCCAGCAGGGCGACACACCCCACCATACAGCAGTCAGTAGGGCGCCACATCCCACCATAAAGCCGTCCTTAGGGTGCCACATTCAACCATAAAGCAGTCAGCAGGGCGCCACACCTAACCATAAAGCAGTCAGCTGGGCGCAACAACCCACCATAAAACAGCCAGCAGCGTGCCACACCTAAGCATAAAGCAGTCAGCAGGGCGCCAAACCCCCACCATACAGCAGTCAGCAGGGCACCACACCCCACCATAAAGCGGCCACAGTGCGCCACACCCCACCATACAGCAGTCAGCAGGGCGCTACACCCCACCATAAAGCAGCCAACAGGGCACCACATCCCACCATACATCATTCAGCAGGGCGCCACACCCCACCATACAGAAGCCAGCACGGCGCCACACCCCACCAGACAGAAGTCAGCAGGGCGCCACATCCCACTATAAACCAGCCAGCATGGCGACACACCCCACGATTCAGCAGCCAACAGGGCGCCACATCCCACCATAAAGCATACAGCAGGGCGTCACACCCTACCATATAGCAGAGAGCAGGGCGCCACATCCCACCATAAAGCATACAGCAGGGCGTCACACCTTACCATATAGCAGAGAGCAGGGCGCCACATCCCACCATAAAGCAGCCAACAGGGCGCCACATTTCTCCATAGAGCAGTCAGCATGGCGTCACAGCCAACCATAAAGCAGCCAGTAGGGCGCCAAACCACACCATACAGCAGTCAACAGGGCACCACACCCCACCATACAGCAGTCAGCAGGGTGCCACATACCAATATAAAGTAGCCAGCAGGGCGACTCACCCCACCATACAGCAGCTAGCATGGTGCCACACCCCACCATACAGCAGTCAGCAGGGCGCTATATCCCACCATAAAGCTGTCCTCAGGGTGTCACACCCAACCATAAAGCAGTCAGCAGGGCGCCACACCTAACCATAGAGCAGCCAGCAGGGCACCACACCCCACCATACAGCAGTCAGCAGGGCGCTACATCCAACCATACAGCCGTTCTTAGGGTGCCACACCCAACCATAAAGCAGTCAGCAGGGCGCCACACCTAACCATAGAGCAACCAGCCGGGCACCACACCCCACCATACAGCAGTCAGCAGGGCGCTACACCCCACCATAGAGCAGCCAACAGGGCACCACATCCTACCATACAGCAGTCAGCAGGATGCAACACCCCACCATACAGCAGCCAGCAGGGCGCCATATCCCACCATACAGCAGTCAGCACGGCGCCACACCCCACCATACAGAAGTCAGCAGGGCGCCATATCCCACTACAAAGCAGCCAGCAGGGCGCCACACCCCACCATACAGCAGTCAGCAGGGCGCCAAATCCCACCATAAAGCAGCCAGCAGGGCGCCACATCCCACAATAAAGCATGCCGCAGGGCGTCACACCCAACCATGAAGCAGTCAGCAGGGCGCCACACTCAACGATAAAGCAGTCCGCAGAGCGCCACACCCAACAATAAAGCAGCCAACAGGGCGCCACATCCCACCATACAGCAGTCAGCAGGGCGCCACGTCCCACCATAGAGCAGCCAGCAGAGCACCACACCCCACCATACAGCAGTCAGCTGAGCGCCATATCCCACTATAGAGCAGCCAGCAAGGCGCCGAGACCCACCATACAGCATGGCGCCAAATCCCACCATACAGCAGTTAGCAGGGCGCCAAAACCCACCATACAGCAGGGCGCCACACCCCACCATAAAGCAGCCAGCAGAGCGCTACATCCCACCATAAAGCAGCCAGCAGGGCGCCACATCCAACCATAAAGAAGAAAGCAAGTCGCCACATCCCACCATAAAGCAGCCAACAGGGCGCCACATCCCACCATAAAGCAGCCAGCATTGCGCCACACCTAAGCATAAAGCAGTCAGCAGGGCGCCAAACCCCCACCATACAGCAGTCAGCAGGGCACCACACCCCACCATAAAGCGGCCAGCAGTGCGCCACACCCCACCATACAGCAGTCAGCAGGGCGCTACACCCCACCATAAAGCAGCCAACAGGGCGACACACCCTACCATAAAGCAGCCAACAGGGCGCCACATCCCACCATAAAGCAGCCAACAGGGCGCCACATCCCACCAGACAGAAGTCAGCAGGGCGCCAAATCCCACTATAAACCAGCCAGCAGGGCGACACACCCTACCATAAAGCATACAGCAGGGCGCCACATCCCTCCATAAAGCAGCCCGCAGGGCGCCACATCCCACCATAAAGCAGCCAACAGGGCGCCACATTTCTCCATAGAGCAGTCAGCATGGCGTCACAGCCAACCATAAAGCAGCCAGTAGGGCGCCAAACCGCACCATACAGCAGTCAGCAGGGCACCACACCCCACCATACAGCAGTCAGCAGGGTGCCACATCCCAATATAAAGTAGCCAGCAGGGCGACACACCCCACCATACAGCAGCTAGCATGATGCCACACCCCACCATACAGCAGTCAGCAGGGCGCTATATTCCACCATAGAGCAGCCAACAGGGCACCACATCCCACCATACAGCAGCCAGGACGGCGCCACACCCCACCATACAGAAGTCAGCAGGGCGCCACATCCCACTATAAAGCAGCCAGCAGGGCGACACACCCCACGATTCAGCAGCCATCAGGGCGCCACACCCCACCATACAGCAGTCAGCAGGGCGCCAAATCCCACCATAAAGCAGCCAGCAGGGCGCCACATCCCACAATAAAGCATGCCGCAGGGCGTCACACCCAACCATGAAGCAGTCAGCAGGGCGCCACACTCAACGAAAAAGCAGTCCGCAGAGCGCCACACCCAACAATAAACAGCCAACAGGGCGCCACGTCCCACCCAACAGCAGCCAGCAGAGCGCCACACCCCACAATACAGCAGCTAGCAGGGCGACACACGCTACCATACAACAGCCAGCAGGGCGCCACATCCCACCATAAAGCAGCTAGCAGGGCGCCACATTTCTCCATAAAGCAGTCAGCAGGGCGTCACAGCCAACCTAAAAGCAGTCAGCTGGGCGCCACACCCAACCATAAAGCAGCCAGCAGGGCACCATATCCCACCATACAGCAGTCAGCATAGCACCACACCCCACTATACAGCAGTCAGCAGGGTGCCACATCCCAATATAAAGCAGCCAGCAGGGCGACACACCCCACCATACAGCAGCTAGCATGGCGCCATACCCCACCATACAGCAGTCAGCAGGGCGCCACATCCCACTATAAAGCCGTCCTTAGGGTGCAACACCCAACCATAAGACAGTCAGCAGGGCGCCACACCTAACCATAGAGCAGCCAGCAGGGCACTACACCCCACCATACAGCAGTCAGCAGGGCGCTACACCCCACCATAAAGCAGCCAACAGGGCACCACATCCCACCATACAGAAGTCAGCAGGGTGCAACACCCCACCATACAGCAGCCAATACGGCGCCACATCCCACTATAAAGCAGCCAGCAGGGCGACACACCCCAAGATTCAGCAGCCAACAGTGCGCTACACCCCACCATAAAGCAGCCAGCAGGGCGCCACATCCCACCATAAAGCAGCCAGCAGGGCGCCACATCCCACCATAAGGCAGTCAGCAGGGCGTCACACCCAACCATGAAGCAGTCAGCAGGGCGCCACACTCAACGATAAAGCAGCCAGCAGGCCGCCACACCCCACCATACAGCAGTCAGCAGGGCGCCACACCCAACAATAAAGCAGCCAGCAGGGCGCCACATCCCACCATACAGCAGTCAGCAGGGCGCCACGTCCCACCATTGACCAGCCCACAGAGCGCCACACCCTACCATACAGCAGTCAGCAGGGCGCCACATCCCACCATAAAGCAGCCAGCAGGGCGCCACATCCTACCATAAGGCAGTCAGCAGGGCGTCACACCTAACCATGAAGCAGTCAGCAGGGCGCCACACTCAACGATAAAGCAGCCAGAAGGGCGCCACACCCCACAATACGGCAGTCAACAGGGCGCCACACCCATCAATAAAGCAGCCAGCAGGGCGCCACATCCCACCATACAGCAGTCAGCAGGGCGCCACGTCCCACCATAGAGAAGCCAGCAGAGTGCCACACCCCACCATACAGCAATCAGCAGGGCGTCATATCCCACCATAAAGCAGCTAGCAAGGCGCCAAAACCCACCATACAGCAGGGCGCCACATCCCACCATATATCAGCCAGCAGGGCGCCACATCCCACCATAAAGCAGCCAGCAGAGCGCAACATCCCACCATAAAGCAGCCAGCAGGGCGCCACATCCAGCCATAAAGCAGAAAGCAAGGCACCACATCCCACCATAAAGCAGCCAACAGGGAGCCAAATCCCACCATAAAGCAGCCAGCAGGGCGCATCACCCCACCATACAGCAGCCAGCAGGCCACACCCCACCATAAAGCAGTCAGCAATGTGCCACACCCCACCATACTGCAGGCAGCAGGGCACCACACCCTACCTTGCAGCAGTCAGCTTGACGCCACATCCTACCATTCAGCAGCCAGCAGGGTGCCACATCCCAATATAAAGCAGCCAGCAGAGCGACACACCACACCATACAGCAGCTTGCATGGTGCCACACCCCACCATACAGCAGTCAGCAGGGCGCCACACCTAACCATAGAGCAGCCAGCAGGGCACCACACCCCACCATACAGCAGTCAGCAGGGCGCTACACCCCACCATAAAGCAGCGAACAGGGCACCACATCCCACCATACAGCAGTCAGCAGGGCGCCACACCCCACCATACAGCAGCCACCACGGCGTCACACCCCACCATACAGAAGTCAGCAGGGCGCCACATCCCTCTAAAAAGCAGCAAGCAGGGCAACACACCCCACGATTCAGCAGCCAACAGGGCGCCACACCCCACCATACAGCAGTCAGCAGGGCGCCATATCCCACCATAAAGCAGCCAGCAGGGCGCCACATCCCACCTTAAAGCATACAGCAGGGCGTCACACCCTACCATACAGCAGAAAGCAGGACGCCACATCCCACCATAAAGCAGCCCGCAGGGCGCCAAATCCCACCATAAAGCAGCCAGCAGGGCGCCACATTTCTTCATAAAGCAGTCAGCAGGGCGTCACAGCCAACTATAAAGCAGTCAGCTGGGCGCCACACCTAACCATAAAGCAGCCAGCAATGCACCACATCCCACCATAAAGCAGCCAGCAGGGCGCCATACCCACCATTCAGCAGCCCGCAGGGCGCCACATCCCACCATAAAGCAGCCAACAGGGCGCCACATCCAACCATAAAGCAGAAAGCAAGGCGCCACATCCCACCATAAAGCAGCCAACAGGGCGCCACATCCCACCATAAAGCAGAAAGCAAGGCGCCACATCCCACCATACAGCAGCCAGCAGGGTGCCACACCCCACCATACAGCAGCCAGCAGGGCGCCTATCCCTACCATAAAGCAGCCAGCAGGGCGCCACACCTCACCATAAAGCAGTCAGCAGGGCGCCACACCCTATCATAAAGTTGTCAGCTCGGTGCCACACCCAACCATAAAGCAGTCAGCAGGGCGCCACACCCCAAACTAAAGCAGTCAGTAAGACGTCACACCCAACCATAAAGCAGTCAGCAGGGCGCCACACCCAACCATGAAGCAGTCCGCAGGGTGCCACACCTAACCATAAAGCGGTCAGCTGGGAGCAACAACCCACCATAAAGCAGCCAGCAGCGCGCCACACCTAAGCATAAAGCAGTCAGCAGGGCGCCAAACCCCAACGATACAGCAGTCAGCAGGGGGCCACATCCCACCATACAGCAGTCAGCAGGGGGCCACACCCCACCATACAGCAGCCAGCAGGGGCCACATCCCACCATACAGCAGTCAGCAGGGGGCCACATCCCACCATACAGCAGTCAGCAGGGCGCCACACCCTACCACACAGCAGCCAGCAGGGCAACACCCCCCACCATACAGCAGTCAGCAGGGGGCCACATACCACCATACAGCAGTCAGCAGGGGGCCACATCCCACCATACAGCAGTCAGCAGGGGGCCACATCCCACCATACAGCAGTCAGCAAGGCGCCACATCCCATCATACAGCAGTCAGCAGGGTGCCACACCCCACCATACTGCAGCCAGTAGGGCGCCACACCCTACCATACAGCAGCTAGCAGGGGGCCACATCCAAAATTAAAGCAGTCAGCAAGCGCCACACTCCACCATACAGCATCCATCAAGGAGCTACTCCCTACCATAAAGCAGCCAGCAGGGCGCCACACCTCACCATAAAGCATTTAGCAGGGCGCCACACCCCACCATAACGTTGTCAGCTCGGCGCTACACCCAACCATTAAGTAGTCAGCAGGGTGCCACACCTAACCATAAAGCCGTCAGCAAGGCGCCATAACCCCCCATAAAGCAGCCAGCAGTGCGCCACACCTAAGCATTAAGCAGTCAGCAGGGCGCCAAACCCCCACCATACAGCAGTCAGCAGGACACCACACCCCACCAAAAAGCGGCCAGCGGTGCGCCACACCGCACCATAAAGAAGCCAGCAGGGCGCCACCCCCACCATAAAGCAGCCCGCAGGGCGCCACATTTCTCCATAAAGCAGTCAGCAGAGCGTCACAGCCAACCATAAAGCAGTCAGCTAGGCGCCACACCTAACCATAAAGCAGCCAGCATGGCGCCACACCCCTCCATACAGCAGTCAGCAGGGCACCACACCCCACCATACAGCAGTCATCAGGGTGCCACATCCCAATATAACGCAGCCAGCAGGGCGACACACCCCACCATACAGCAGTCAGTAGGGCGCCACATCCCACCATAAAGCCGTCCTTAGGGTGCCACATTCAACCATAAAGCAGTCAGCAGGGCGCCACACCTAACCATAAAGCAGTCAGCTGGGCGCAACAACCCACCATAAAACAGCCAGCAGCGTGCCACACCTAAGCATAAAGCAGTCAGCAGGGCGCCAAACCCCCACCATACAGCAGTCAGCAGGGCACCACACCCCACCATAAAGCGGCCACAGTGCGCCACACCCCACCATACAGCAGTCAGCAGGGCGCTACACCCCACCATAAAGCAGCCAACAGGGCACCACATCCCACCATACATCATTCAGCAGGGCGCCACACCCCACCATACAGAAGCCAGCACGGCGCCACACCCCACCAGACAGAAGTCAGCAGGGCGCCACATCCCACTATAAACCAGCCAGCATGGCGACACACCCCACGATTCAGCAGCCAACAGGGCGCCACATCCCACCATAAAGCATACAGCAGGGCGTCACACCCTACCATATAGCAGAGAGCAGGGCGCCACATCCCACCATAAAGCATACAGCAGGGCGTCACACCTTACCATATAGCAGAGAACAGGGCGCCACATCCCACCATAAAGCAGCCAACAGGGCGCCACATTTCTCCATAGAGCAGTCAGCATGGCGTCACAGCCAACCATAAAGCAGCCAGTAGGGCGCCAAACCACACCATACAGCAGTCAACAGGGCACCACACCCCACCATACAGCAGTCAGCAGGGTGCCACATACCAATATAAAGTAGCCAGCAGGGCGACACACCCCACCATACAGCAGCTAGCATGGTGCCACACCCCACCATACAGCAGTCAGCAGGGCGCTATATCCCACCATAAAGCTGTCCTCAGAGTGTCACACCCAACCATAAAGCAGTCAGCAGGGCGCCACACCTAACCATAGAGCAGCCAGCAGGGCACCACACCCCACCATACAGCAGTCAGCAGGGCGCTACATCCAACCATAAAGCCGTTCTTAGGGTGCCACACTCAACCATAAAGCAGTCAGCAGGGCGCCACACCTAACCATAGAGCAACCAGCCGGGCACCACACCCCACCATACAGCAGTCAGCAGGGCGCTACACCCCACCATAGAGCAGCCAACAGGGCACCACATCCTACCATACAGCAGTCAGCAGGATGCAACACCCCACCATACAGCAGTCAGCAGGGCGCCACGTCCCACCATAGAGCAGCCAGCAGAGCACCACACCCCACCATACAGCAGTCAGCTGAGCGCCATATCCCACTATAGAGCAGCCAGCAAGGCGCCGAGACCCACCATACAGCATGGCGCCGAGACCCACCATACAGCAGGGCGCCACACCCCACCATAAAGCAGCCAGCAGAGCGCTACATCCCACCATAAAGCAGCCAGCAGGGCGCCACATCCAACCATAAAGAAGAAAGCAAGTCGCCACATCCCACCATAAAGCAGCCAACAGGGCGCCACATCCCACCATAAAGCAGCCAGCATTGCGCCACACCTAAGCATAAAGCAGTCAGCAGGGCGCCAAACCCCCACCATACAGCAGTCAGCAGGGCACCACACCCCACCATAAAGCGGCCAGCAGTGCGCCACACCCCACCATACAGCAGTCAGCAGGGCGCTACACCCCACCATAAAGCAGCCAACCGGGCGACACACCCTACCATAAAGCAGCCAACAGGGCGCCACATCCCACCATAAAGCAGCCAACAGGGCGCCACATCCCACCAGACAGAAGTCAGCAGGGCGCCAAATCCCACTATAAACCAGCCAGCAGGGCGACACACCCTACCATAAAGCATACAGCAGGGCGCCACATCCCTCCATAAAGCAGCCCGCAGGGCGCCACATCCCACCATAAAGCAGCCAACAGGGCGCCACATTTCTCCATAGAGCAGTCAGCATGGCGTCACAGCCAACCATAAAGCAGCCAGTAGGGCGCCAAACCACACCATACAGCAGTCAGCAGGGCACCACACCCCACCATACAGCAGTCAGCAGGGTGCCACATCCCAATATAAAGTAGCCAGCAGGGCGACACACCCCACCATACAGCAGCTAGCATGGTGCCACACCCCACCATACAGCAGTCAGCAGGGCGCTATATTCCACCATAGAGCAGCCAACAGGGCACCACATCCCACCATACAGCAGCCAGGACGGCGCCACACCCCACCATACAGAAGTCAGCAGGGCGCCACATCCCACTATAAAGCAGCCAGCAGGGCGACACACCCCACGATTCAGCAGCCATCAGGGCGCCACACCCCACCATACAGCAGTCAGCAGGGCGCCAAATCCCACCATAAAGCAGCCAGCAGGGCGCCACATCCCACAATAAAGCATGCCGCAGGGCGTCACACCCAACCATGAAGCAGTCAGCAGGGCGCCACACTCAACGAAAAAGCAGTCCGCAGAGCGCCACACCCAACAATAAACAGCCAACAGGGCGCCACGTCCCACCCAACAGCAGCCAGCAGAGCGCCACACCCCACAATACAGCAGCTAGCAGGGCGACACACGCTACCATACAACAGCCAGCAGGGCGCCACATCCCACCATAAAGCAGCTAGCAGGGCGCCACATTTCTCCATAAAGCAGTCAGCAGGGCGTCACAGCCAACCATACAGCAGCTAGCATGGCGCCATACCCCACCATACAGCAGTCAGCAGGGCGCCACATCCCACTATAAAGCCGTCCTTAGGGTGCAACACCCAACCATAAGACAGTCAGCAGGGCGCCACACCTAACCATAGAGCAGCCAGCAGGGCACTACACCCCACCATACAGCAGTCAGCAGGGCGCTACACCCCACCATAAAGCAGCCAACAGGGCACCACATCCCACCATACAGAAGTCAGCAGGGTGCAACACCCCACCATACAGCAGCCAATACGGCGCCACATCCCACTATAAAGCAGCCAGCAGGGCGACACACCCCAAGATTCAGCAGCCAACAGTGCGCTACACCCCACCATAAAGCAGCCAGCAGGGCGCCACATCCCACCATAAAGCAGCCAGCAGGGCGCCACATCCCACCATAAGGCAGTCAGCAGGGCGTCACACCCAACCATGAAGCAGTCAGCAGGGCGCCACACTCAACGATAAAGCAGCCAGCAGGCCGCCACACCCCACCATACAGCAGTCAGCAGGGCGCCACACCCAACAATAAAGCAGCCAGCAGGGCGCCACATCCCACCATACAGCAGTCAGCAGGGCGCCACGTCCCACCATTGACCAGCCCACAGAGCGCCACACCCCACCATACAGCAGTCAGCAGGGCGCCACATCCCACCATAAAGCAGCCAGCAGGGCGCCACATCCTACCATAAGGCAGTCAGCAGGGCGTCACACCTAACCATGAAGCAGTCCGCAGGGCGCCACACTCAACGATAAAGCAGCCAGCAGGGCGCCACACCCCACAATACGGCAGTCAACAGGGCGCCACACCCATCAATAAAGCAGCCAGCAGGGCGCCACATCCCACCATACAGCAGTCAGCAGGGCGCCACGTCCCACCATAGAGAAGCCAGCAGAGTGCCACACCCCACCATACAGCAGTCAGCAGGGCGTCATATCCCACCATAAAGCAGCTAGCAAGGCGCCAAAACCCACCATACAGCAGGGCGCCACATCCCACCATATATCAGCCAGCAGGGCGCCACATCCCACCATAAAGCAGCCAGCAGAGCGCAACATCCCACCATAAAGCAGCCAGCAGGGCGCCACATCCAGCCATAAAGCAGAAAGCAAGGCACCACATCCCACCATAAAGCAGCCAACAGGGAGCCAAATCCCACCATAAAGCAGCCAGCAGGGCGCATCACCCCACCATACAGCAGCCAGCAGGCCACACCCCACCATAAAGCAGTCAGCAATGTGCCACACCCCACCATACTGCAGGCAGCAGGGCACCACACCCTACCTTGCAGCAGTCAGCTTGACGCCACATCCTACCATTCAGCAGCCAGCAGGGTGCCACATCCCAATATAAAGCAGCCAGCAGAGCGACACACCCCACCATACAGCAGCTTGCATGGTGCCACACCCCACCATACAGCAGTCAGCAGGGCGCCACACCTAACCATAGAGCAGCCAGCAGGGCACCACACCCCACCATACAGCAGTCAGCAGGGCGCTACACCCCACCATAAAGCAGCGAACAGGGCACCACATCCCACCATACAGCAGTCAGCAGGGCGCCACACCCCACCATACAGCAGCCACCACGGCGTCACACCCCACCATACAGAAGTCAGCAGGGCGCCACATCCCTCTAAAAAGCAGCAAGCAGGGCAACACATCCCACGATTCAGCAGCCAACAGGGCGCCACACCCCACCATACAGCAGTCAGCAGGGCGCCATATCCCACCATAAAGCAGCCAGCAGGGCGCCACATCCCACCTTAAAGCATACAGCAGGGCGTCACACCCTACCATACAGCAGAAAGCAGGGCGCCACATCCCACCATAAAGCAGCCCGCAGGGCGCCAAATCCCACCATAAAGCAGCCAGCAGGGCGCCACATTTCTTCATAAAGCAGTCAGCAGGGCGTCACAGCCAACTATAAAGCAGTCAGCTGGGCGCCACACCTAACCATAAAGCAGCCAGCAATGCACCACATCCCACCATAAAGCAGCCAGCAGGGCGCCATACCCACCATTCAGCAGCCCGCAGGGCGCCACATCCCACCATAAAGCAGCCAACAGGGCGCCACATCCAACCATAAAGCAGAAAGCAAGGCGCCACATCCCACCATAAAGCAGCCAACAGGGCGCCACATCCCACCATAAAGCAGCCAGCAGGGCGCCACACCCCACCATAAATCAGTCAGCAAGGTGCCACACCCCACCATACTGCAGCCAGCAGGGCGCCACATCCCTACCATACAGCAGTCAGCAGGGTGCCACATCCCATCACAAAACAGCCAGCAGGGCGCCACATCCCAAAATAAAGCAGCCAGCACGGCACCACACCCTACCTTGCAGCAGTCAGCTGGACGCCACACCCCACCATAAAGCATTCAGCAGGGCGCCACACCACACCATACAGCAGCCAGCAGGGCGCCACACCCCACCATAAAGCATTCAGCAGGGCGCCACACCACACCATACAGCAGCCAGCAGGGCGCCACACCGCACCAACAGCCACCGGTGATTCACGAGCGCTTGACCTTGTACCGTTATAGTCTACAGCTTCACCGGTAACTGAACACGTTTTGAGAGGTGTTTACAATATGATACAGAGTTGGGAGATATAGAGGCAGGAAGACAAGGTTTCCTGTGAGGTGGAAAACTTTGTGTAATAATGTAGGTCATGAGAGGAGCGAGGAACTGAATGCTTAATGGCCCATTGATCGCTGTTTGACATATTTTATGTTGCCAAGTCGAAGACGTTATTAACAACGGCTTGTAGTTGTTCAGTGCTTTCTACAGAGGTAGTTACCAAGCTAATTTTTGTATCATTTGCAAAGGATGACGCGAGGCGATGACTAGTGTGTGTGTGTGTGTGTATCTAATGTGAGACTGCGAAGGAATAATGGTGCAAGGACTGTGTCCTGGGGCACAGAATCTTTGACTGTGCCTGGTACTGATTTGATTTGATTGACTGTTAATGTCTGCTTTCAATTTGACAGAAAATTTAAAATCCAGTGCACTGCCTTACACCTGATTCCAATTGATTTAATTTTATGCCTAGCACTCCATGATCACACTGACCAAATGTCTTTGCAAAGCCTGAGTATGCAACATTTGCATTTTTTTTCATATGTCTCTATGGTTTTGTCATAGTGATTGACTAAGTGATTGGAAAACATGGTCTTCCCTCGTTGACAAGTTCATTGTTCTCCACAAAAATTTGATTCCTAATCAATCTTTCAAGAACTGTTATTGTGAGTGATGTTAGAGTAGCTGGTTAATAGATGTTTGTTAAAGCTATACTACCTCCCTTGTGTAGTGGAGCTATCTGCTGATTTCAGTGTTACTGGCGTCTCCCCTGAACCCATTCTCGTTCTCCATATTTCCCTGAGCGCTCCTCAGACTGCTACTTTATATCCACCTACACATGACCTATAACACGACCTATACCATTGTAATAATACTACACACGACCAATATCATTGTAACAACACTACACAAGACCTATATCATTGTAACATCACTACACACTACCTATATCATTGTAACATCACTACACACGTCTTATATCATTGTAACAACACTACACACTACCTATATCATTGTAACATCACTACACACGTCCTATATCATTGTAACAACACTACACACGTCCTATATCATTGTAACATCACTACACACTACCTATATCATTGTAACATCACTACACACGTCCTATATCATTGTAACAACACTACACACGACCTATATCATTGTAACATCACTACACACGTCCTATATCATTGTAACAACACTACACACGTCCTATATCATTGTAACATCACTACACACTACCTATATCATTGTAACATCACTACACACTACCTATATCATTGTAACAACACTACACACGTCCTATATCATTGTAACAACACTACACATGACCTATATCATTGTAATATTACTACACACGACCTATATCATTGTAATATTACTATACACGACCTATATCATTGTAATATTACTATACACGACCTATATCATTGTAACATCACTACTCACGACCTATATCATTGTAATATTACTACACACGACCTATATCATTGTAATATCCATGTGAGAGAATGGTCTCTCAAGATTTCCCACTTCTGAATTATTGCAGTGTACCGTGCACCAAGCAGTGCACAGTGCACCAAGTAGTGCACAGTGCACAGTGCACCAAGTAGTGCACAGTGCACAGTGCACCAAGCAGTGCACAGTACACCAAGTAGTGCACCAAGCAGTGCACAGTACACCAAGCAGTGCACAGTGCACCATGCAGTGCACTAAGCAGTGCACAGTGCACCAAGCAGTGCACAGTACACCAAGCAGTGCACAGTGCACCATGCAGTGCACTAAGCAGTGCACAGTGCACCAAGCAGTGCACAGTACACCAAGCAGTGCACAGTGCACTAAGCAGTGCACAGTGCACCAAGCAGTGCACAGTACACCAAGCAGTGCACAGTGCACAGTGCACCAAGCAGTGCACAGTGCACCAAGCAGTTCACTAAGCAGTGCACAGTGCACCAAGCAGTGCACAGTACACTAAGCAGTGCACCAAGCAGTGCACAGTGCACCAAGCAGTGCACAGTGCACCAAGCAGTGCACAGTGCACCAAGCAGTGCACAGTGCACCAAGCAGTGCACAGTACACCAAGCAGTGCACAGTACACCAAGCAGTGCACAGTGCACCATGCAGTGCACAAAGCAGTGCACAGTACACCAAGCAGTGCACCAAGCAGTGCACAGTACACCAAGCAGTGCACAGTGCACCAAGTAGTGCACAGTACACCAAGCAGTGCACAGTACACCAAGCAGTGCACAGTGCACCATGCAGTGCACAAATCAGTGCACAAAGCAGTGCACAGTGCACCAAGCAGTGCACAGTGCCCCAAGCAGTGCACAGTACACCAAGCAGTGCCCCAAGCAGTGCACAGTGCACCATGCAGTGCACTAAGCAGTGCACAGTGCACCAAGCAGTGCACAGTGCACCAAGGAGTTCACTAAGCAGTGCACAGTGCACCAAGCAGTTCACTAAGCAGTGCACAGTGCACCAAGCAGTTCACTAAGCAGTGCACAGTGCACTAAGCAGTGCACAGTGCACCAAGCAGTGCACAGTGCACTAAGCAGTGCACAGTGCACTAAGCAGTGCACAGTGCACTAAGCAGTGCACAGTGCACCAAGCAGTGCACAGTGCACCAAGCAGTGCACAGTGCACCAAGCAGTGCACAGTGCACCAAGCAGTGCACTAAGCAGTGCACAGTGCACAAGGCCTATCTCTTACCCATGGATGGAACATGGCCATGTCGGGTGTCCTGGGAATGCCCGCGTGTCCAGGAATATATAGATCATGCGGAGGCCGCCGTAGGCCTAGGGAGAAATTAGATACTGGGAATTAAGCATCCATGACAGAGCCAAGGAGAGTCAGAGAGTGCACGGGTTGGACGGTGCCAGGAGGTGGAAGAAGGGACTCCACGGAGGCGGGAGAGAGAGGACTGTCACTCAACAGTCGCGATGGGGAACTGTGACTCAACCGTCGCGATGGGGAACCGTTACTCAACAGTCGCGATGGGGAACCGTTACTCAACCGTCGAGATGGGGAACCGTTACTCAACCGTCGAGATGGGGAACCGTTACTCAACCGTCGAGATGGGGAACCGTTACTCAACCGTCGCGATGGGGAACCGTTACTCAACAGTCGCGATGGGGAACCGTTACTCAACCGTCGAGATGGGGAACCGTTACTCAACCGTCGAGATGGGGAACCGTTACTCAACAGTCGCGATGGGGAACCGTTACTCAACCGTCGAGATGGGGAACCGTTACTCAACCGTCGAGATGGGGAACCGTTACTCAACCGTCGAGATGGGGAACCGTTACTCAACCGTCGCGATGGGGAACCGTTACTCAACAGTCGCGATGGGGAACCGTTACTCAACCGTCGAGATGGGGAACCGTTACTCAACCGTCGAGATGGGGAACCGTTACTCAACAGTCGCGATGGGGAACCGTTACTCAACAGTCGCGATGGGGAACCGTTACTCAACCGTCGAGATGGGGAACCGTTACTCAACCGTCGAGATGGGGAACCGTTACTCAACCGTCGAGATGGGGAACCGTTACTCAACCGTCGAGATGGGGAACCGTTACTCAACCGTCGAGATGGGGAACCGTTACTCAACCGTCGAGATGGGGAACCGTTACTCAACCGTCGAGATGGGGAACCGTTACTCAACAGTCGCGATGGGGAACCGTTACTCAACCGTCGAGATGGGGAACCGTTACTCAACCGTCGAGATGGGGAACCGTTACTCAACAGTCGCGATGGGGAACCGTTACTCAACCGTCGAGATGGGGAACCGTTACTCAACCGTCGCGATGGGGAACCGTTACTCAACCGTCGAGATGGGGAACCGTTACTCAACCGTCGCGATGGGGAACCGTTACTCAACCGTCGAGATGGGGAACCGTTACTCAACCGTCCCGATGGGGAACCGTTACTCAACCGTCGAGATGGGGAACCGTTACTCAACCGTCGCGATGGGGAACCGTTACTCAACAGTCGCGATGGGGAACTGTGACTCAACCGTCGCGATGGGGAACCGTTACTCAACCGTCGCGATGGGGAACTGTGACTCAACCGTCGCGATGGGGAACCGTTACTCAACCGTCGCGATGGGGAACCGTTACTCAACCGTCGAGATGGGGAACAGTCACTCAACCGTCGAGATGGGGAACCGTTACTCAACCGTCGCGATGGGGAACAGTCACTCAACCGTCGAGATGGGGAACCGTTACTCAACCGTCGCGATGGGGAACTGTGACATAGTCGTGGGATGGTCATGACGTCGCTCTTCTACCCATCATGTAAGGGACAATGTTGTTGGTTCTGGCACCTGTGCTGCAACGCAATTGGTTAGTTTATAGGCCTGACAGTTGTGCCCAAGGAGGCCCTTGGACCCCCCCCCCCTTGCACCTGCATTCTTGTGAGGAACTATGTACGTGGTTGACGTGTCGTTCTATCTATCAACCAATAGATAGAAGACACCGTTATTTCCTTACCGTCAAGTTATTCTCTGCGTCTTGTTCAATATACCAGCGCTCGCCTAGAAACGCGACTGTAACTAAATTGTTTTAGAAGCCTTCGAGAGTGACAAGTCTGTGCATCACCAGAATGAGAGACTGGTATCAGGTAACATCTGTTGACACAGGGAGAGAACATCTGCGAGTGACTCTGACTTAGAGTGAACAAGGAAAGTGCCGCCGCCTAAGTACTCTGTGTGACTTTATACGGGCACCTGCATGGTGTAAGTGGCATAGCCTCCGCCACTCCGATTCAAGAGGGCGCGCTATCCGCCGCTCGCTCAGCCCTCACTGTTCTCCGTGACGTCACCGTCCGCTCCATCCCTTACCTCACGGGTCAAGTTCAACTTCAAGTATGTTTATTGAGATAAGAAATACATCTCAAAGGGATAGAGTAGCTTAGGCTATTTCTCCCCCCCCCCTAAACCTGAGGCGTCAGTGCGATCTTGGGGCGTCTATGTCCATTACCTGCAAGTGTGTCTACATCAAGTACCACCTGCGGTCAGTGTGAGAGACAGCCAGAACCTCCTGCCAGCTACCACCTGCGGTCAGTGTAGAGAGACAGCCCGCCTCCTGCCAGTACCCACCTGCGGTCAGTGTAGAGAGACAGCCCGCCTCTGCCAGTACACCTGCGGTCAGTGTAGAGAGACAGCCCGCCTCCTGCCAGTACCACCTGCGGTCAGTGTAGAGAGACAGCCCGCCTCCTGCCAGTACCACCTGCGGTCAGTGTAGAGAGACAGCCCGCCTCCTGCCAGTACCACCTGCGGTCAGTGTAGAGAGACAGCCCGCCTCCTGCCAGTACCACCTGCGTCAGTGTAGAGAGCAGCCCCCTCCTGCCAGTACCACCTGCGGTCAGTGTAGAGAGACAGCCCGCCTCCTGCCAGTACCACCTGCGGTCAGTGTAGAGAGACAGCCCGCCTCCTGCCAGGACCACCTGCCGGTCAGTGGTAGATGAAGACAGCCCGCCTCCTGCCAGTACCACCTGCGGTCAGTGTAGAGAGACAGCCCGCCTCCTGCAGTTTTTACCGACCTGCGGTCATGTGTAGAGAGACAAGCCCGCCTCCTGCCAGTACCACCTGCGGTCAGTGTAGAGAGACAGCCCGCCTCCTGCCAGTACCACCTGCGGTCAGTGTAGAGAGACAGCCCGCCTCCTGCCAGTACCACCTGCGGTCAGTGTAGAGAGACAGCCCGCCTCCTGCCAGTACCACCTGCGGTCAGTGTAGAGAGACAGCCCGCCTCCTGCCAGTACCACCTGCGGTCAGTGTAGAGAGACAGCCCGCCTCCTGCCAGTACCACCTGCGGTCAGTGTAGAGAGACAGCCCGCCTCCTGCCAGTACCACCTGCGGTCAGTGTAGAGAGACAGCCCGCCTCCTGCCAGTACCACCTGCGGTCAGTGTAGAGAGACAGCCCGCCTCCTGCCAGTACCACCTGCGGTCAGTGTAGAGAGACAGCCCGCCTCCTGCCAGTACCACCTGCGGTCAGTGTAGAGAGACAGCCCGCCTCCTGCCAGTACCACCTGCGGTCAGTGTAGAGAGACAGCCCGCCTCCTGCCAGTACCACCTGCGGTCAGTGTAGAGAGACAGCCCGCCTCCTGCCAGTACCACCTGCGGTCAGTGTAGAGAGACAGCCCGCCTCCTGCCAGTACCACCTGCGGTCAGTGTAGAGAGACAGCCCGCCTCCTGCCAGTACCACCTGCGGTCAGTGTAGAGAGACAGCCCGCCTCCTGCCAGTACCACCTGCGGTCAGTGTAGAGAGACAGCCCGCCTCCTGCCAGTACCACCTGCGGTCAGTGTAGAGAGACAGCCCGCCTCCTGCCAGTACCACCTGCGGTCAGTGTAGAGAGACAGCCCGCCTCCTGCCAGTACCACCTGCGGTCAGTGTAGAGAGACAGCCCGCCTCCTGCCAGTACCACCTGCGGTCAGTGTAGAGAGACAGCCCGCCTCCTGCCAGTACCACCTGCGGTCAGTGTAGAGAGACAGCCCGCCTCCTGCCAGTACCACCTGCGGTCAGTGTAGAGAGACAGCCCGCCTCCTGCCAGTACCACCTGCGGTCAGTGTAGAGAGACAGCCCGCCTCCTGCCAGTACCACCTGCGGTCAGTGTAGAGAGACAGCCCGCCTCCTGCCAGTACCACCTGCGGTCAGTGTAGAGAGACAGCCCGCCTCCTGCCAGTACCACCTGCGGTCAGTGTAGAGAGACAGCCCGCCTCCTGCCAGTACCACCTGCGGTCAGTGTAGAGAGACAGCCCGCCTCCTGCCAGTACCACCTGCGGTCAGTGTAGAGAGACAGCCCGCCTCCTGCCAGTACCACCTGCGGTCAGTGTAGAGAGACAGCCCGCCTCCTGCCAGTACCACCTGCGGTCAGTGTAGAGAGACAGCCCGCCTCCTGCCAGTACCACCTGCGGTCAGTGTAGAGAGACAGCCCGCCTCCTGCCAGTACCACCTGCGGTCAGTGTAGAGAGACAGCCCGCCTCCTGCCAGTACCACCTGCGGTCAGTGTAGAGAGACAGCCCGCCTCCTGCCAGTACCACCTGCGGTCAGTGTAGAGAGACAGCCCGCCTCCTGCCAGTACCACCTGCGGTCAGTGTAGAGAGACAGCCCGCCTCCTGCCAGTACCACCTGCGGTCAGTGTAGAGAGACAGCCCGCCTCCTGCCAGTACCACCTGCGGTCAGTGTAGAGAGACAGCCCGCCTCCTGCCAGTACCACCTGCGGTCAGTGTAGAGAGACAGCCCGCCTCCTGCCAGTACCACCTGCGGTCAGTGTAGAGAGACAGCCCGCCTCCTGCCAGTACCACCTGCGGTCAGTGTAGAGAGACAGCCCGCCTCCTGCCAGTACCACCTGCGGTCAGTGTAGAGAGACAGCCCGCCTCCTGCCAGTACCACCTGCGGTCAGTGTAGAGAGACAGCCCGCCTCCTGCCAGTACCACCTGCGGTCAGTGTAGAGAGACAGCCCGCCTCCTGCCAGTACCACCTGCGGTCAGTGTAGAGAGACAGCCCGCCTCCTGCCAGTACCACCTGCGGTCAGTGTAGAGAGACAGCCCGCCTCCTGCCAGTACCACCTGCGGTCAGTGTAGAGAGACAGCCCGCCTCCTGCCAGTACCACCTGCGGTCAGTGTAGAGAGACAGCCCGCCTCCTGCCAGTACCACCTGCGGTCAGTGTAGAGAGACAGCCCGCCTCCTGCCAGTACCACCTGCGGTCAGTGTAGAGAGACAGCCCGCCTCCTGCCAGTACCACCTGCGGTCAGTGTAGAGAGACAGCCCGCCTCCTGCCAGTACCACCTGCGGTCAGTGTAGAGAGACAGCCCGCCTCCTGCCAGTACCACCTGCGGTCAGTGTAGAGAGACAGCCCGCCTCCTGCCAGTACCACCTGCGGTCAGTGTAGAGAGACAGCCCGCCTCCTGCCAGTACCACCTGCGGTCAGTGTAGAGAGACAGCCCGCCTCCTGCCAGTACCACCTGCGGTCAGTGTAGAGAGACAGCCCGCCTCCTGCCAGTACCACCTGCGGTCAGTGTAGAGAGACAGCCCGCCTCCTGCCAGTACCACCTGCGGTCAGTGTAGAGAGACAGCCCGCCTCCTGCCAGTACCACCTGCGGTCAGTGTAGAGAGACAGCCCGCCTCCTGCCAGTACCACCTGCGGTCAGTGTAGAGAGACAGCCCGCCTCCTGCCAGTACCACCTGCGGTCAGTGTAGAGAGACAGCCCGCCTCCTGCCAGTACCACCTGCGGTCAGTGTAGAGAGACAGCCCGCCTCCTGCCAGTACCACCTGCGGTCAGTGTAGAGAGACAGCCCGCCTCCTGCCAGTACCACCTGCGGTCAGTGTAGAGAGACAGCCCGCCTCCTGCCAGTACCACCTGCGGTCAGTGTAGAGAGACAGCCCGCCTCCTGCCAGTACCACCTGCGGTCAGTGTAGAGAGACAGCCCGCCTCCTGCCAGTACCACCTGCGGTCAGTGTAGAGAGACAGCCCGCCTCCTGCCAGTACCACCTGCGGTCAGTGTAGAGAGACAGCCCGCCTCCTGCCAGTACCACCTGAGGTCAGTGTAGAGAGACAGCCCGCCTCCTGCCAGTACCACCTGCGGTCAGTGTAGAGAGACAGCCCGCCTCCTGCCAGTACCACCTGCGGTCAGTGTAGAGAGACAGCCCGCCTCCTGCCAGTACCACCTGCGGTTAGTGTAGAGAGACAGCCCGCCTCCTGCCAGTACCACCTCCGGTCAGTGTAGAGAGACAGCCCGCCTCCTGCCAGTACCACCTGCGGTCAGTGTAGAGAGACAGCCCGCCTCCTGCCAGTACCACCTGCGGTCAGTGTAGAGAGACAGCCCGCTTCCTGCCAGTACCACCTGCGGTCAGTGTAGAGAGACAGCCCGCCTCCTGCCAATACCACCTGCGGTCAGTGTAGAGAGACAGCCCGCCTCCTGCCAGTTCCACCTGCGGTCAGTGTAGAGAGACAGCCCGCCTCGTGCCAGTACCACCTGCGGTCAGTGTAGAGAGACAGCCCGCCTCCTGCCAGTACCACCTGCGGTCAGTGTAGAGAGACAGCCCGCCTCCTGCCAGTACCACCTGCGGTCAGTGTAGAGAGACAGCCCGCCTCCTGCCAGTACCACCTGCGGTCAGTGTAGAGAGACAGCCCGCCTCCTGCCAGTACCACCTGCGGTCAGTGTAGAGAGACAGCCCGCCTCCTGCCAGTACCACCTGCGGTCAGTGTAGAGAGACAGCCCGCCTCCTGCCAGTACCACCTGCGGTCAGTGTAGAGAGACAGCCCGCCTCCTGCCAGTACCACCTGCGGTCAGTGTAGAGAGACAGCCCGCCTCCTGCCAGTACCACCTGCGGTCAGTGTAGAGAGACAGCCCGCCTCCTGCCAGTACCACCTGCGGTCAGTGTAGAGAGACAGCCCGCCTCCTGCCAGTTTCCACCTGCGGTCAGTGTAGAGAGACAGCCCGCCTCCTGCCAGTACCACCTGCGGTCAGTGTAGAGAGGACAGCCCGCCTCCTGCCAGTACCACCTGCGGTCAGTGTAGAGAGACAGCCCGCCTCCTGCCAGTACCACCTGCGGTCAGTGTAGAGAGACAGCCCGCCTCCTGCCAGTACCACCTGCGGTCAGTGTAGAGAGACAGCCCGCCTCCTGCCAGTACCACCTGCGGTCAGTGTAGAGAGACAGCCCGCCTCCTGCCAGTACCACCTGCGGTCAGTGTAGAGAGACAGCCCGCCTCCTGCCAGTACCACCTGCGGTCAGTGTAGAGAGACAGCCCGCCTCCTGCCAGTACCACCTGCGGTCAGTGTAGAGAGACAGCCCGCCTCCTGCCAGTACCACCTGCGGTCAGTGTAGAGAGACAGCCCGCCTCCTGCCAGTACCACCTGCGGTCAGTGTAGAGAGACAGCCCGCCTCCTGCCAGTACCACCTGCGGTCAGTGTAGAGAGACAGCCCGCCTCCTGCCAGTTCCACCTGCGGTCAGTGTAGGGAGACAGCCCGCCTCCTGCCAGTACCACCTGCGGTCAGTGTAGAGAGACAGCCCGCCTCCTGCCAGTACCACCTGCGGTCAGTGTAGAGAGACAGCCCGCCTCCTGCCAGTACCACCTGCGGTCAGTGTAGAGAGACAGCCCGCCTCCTGCCAGTACCACCTGCGGTCAGTGTAGAGAGACAGCCCGCCTCCTGCCAGTACCACCTGCGGTCAGTGTAGAGAGACAGCCCGCCTCCTGCCAGTACCACCTGCGGTCAGTGTAGAGAGACAGCCCGCCTCCTGCCAGTACCACCGGCGGTCAGTGTAGAGAGACAGCCCGCCTCCTGCCAGTACCACCTGCGGTCAGTGTAGAGAGACAGCCCGCCTCCTGCCAGTACCACCTGCGGTCAGTGTAGAGAGACAGCCCGCCTCCTGCCAGTACCACCTGCGGTCAGTGTAGAGAGACAGCCCGCCTCCTGCCAGTACCACCTGCGGTCAGTGTAGAGAGACAGCCCGCCTCCTGCCAGTACCCCGCTGAGTCAAGTACAGTCGTGTTGGGAAAGTCTGTCACCCTATAGTGTTCTCACGTCGTAACGAGTGAGATCAAGTGTCAGACCATACGAGGAGTCTTGCGTGAATGAGCGTGAGTAAGTGGTGAGAGGTAACCTACCTGTAAGTACAAGATCTTGTTTCTTTATTAAGTGTCTTTCTGTATGTTGATCTGAGTAGTCAACTACAGTTCTCACCTTCTCCACACCTGACACAGGTGTAGGTGGAGACCAAGACACCTGACACAGGTGTAGGTGGAGACCAAGACACCTGACACAGGTGTAGGTGGAGACCAAGACACCTGACACGGGTGTAGGTGGAGACCAAGACACCTGACACAGGTGTAGGTGGAGACCAAGACACCTGACACGGGTGTAGGTGAAGACCAAGACACCTGACACAGCTGTAGGTGGAGACCAAGACACCTGACACAGCTGTAGGTGGAGACCAAGACACCTGACACAGCTGTAGGTGGAGACCAAGACACCTGACACAGCTGTAGGTGGAGACCAAGACACCTGACACAGGTGTAGGTGGAGACCAAGACACCTGACACAGGTGTAGGTAGAGACCAAGACACCTGACACAGGTGTAGGTGGAGACCAAGACACCTGACACAGGTGTATGCGTGGTTATCCATGTGGTACCACGACATTACACTCGTCTGTGAATGTGAGCTTCACATACACCACACATTTAGTTATTGTGTGACATCATTATTGTGTATGATTCCAACAGGACCCGAGCATCCTGTTGGAACTCCTGTGACCTTTTGCACACCGGCAGTTAGGTTTGCCGTGTTAGTGATTGGCTGTCAATCATGTTAAGTTAGGTTTTCTCCACAAGTAGACCAGAATCGATTAGTTAGACGTCAATAGTCTCGCTAATGCGACCATAGCCTTGCTGACGTCATTCTAAAGTAAATCAAGCACCCATTGTATTAGTGGTTAACGTAAATAAACTAGTGTTCAGCATTATGCGGTGTTTCCGTTGAACCACTTCTAAATACTGCCATTACTCTTACACAAGCCTTCAGCCCCAGGTGTCTTCAACACCGAGTTGACTATTACTCACTAAACTATAAATGTGATGAGGACCCTAGGAGTCTCTTAAATTGCTTTAACTACATTGAGGAGATTCCCACCACCAAGGTGGATCAGGGCCAGAGAGCCTAGTGTGAGGGGAGACCAAGGACTCCTATGTTTGACCAGACCACACACTAGAAATGTGAAGCGACGACGACGTTTCGGTCCGTCCTGGACCATTCTCAAGTCGATCACAATCGATCAGGACGGACAATCGATCACAATCGGTCCAGGACGGACCGAAACGTCGTCGTCCCTTCACCTTCCAGTGTGTGGTCTGGTCAAACAACTTCAGCCACGTTATTATGACTCATCGCCTGCACAAGGACTCCTACTTGACCGTGCTCTCAGCCACTTGACGCCTCCTCTCCTACTGCTGGATTCCACTTTGTTAAGCGCAAGACATATGAACATTGGTCAATGTGTGACTATAAAACTCCACAATCAACAATATACATCACCTATATCATTGTAACATCCACACTCTACAGGACCTATATCATTGTAACATCCACACTCTACAGGACCTATATCATTGTAACATCCACACTCTACAGGACCTATATCATTGTAACATCCACACTCTACAGGACCTATATCATTGTAACATCCACACTCTACAGGACCTATATCATTGTAACATCCACACTCTACAGGACCTATATCATTGGAACATCCACACTCTACAGGACCTATATCATTGTAACATCCACACTCTACAGGACCTATATCATTGTAACATCCACACTCTACAGGACCTATATCATTGTAACATCCACACTCTACAGGACTTATATCATTGTAACATCCACACTCTACAGGACCTATATCATTGCAACATCCAAACTATACATGATCAATATCATTATAACAGCCACACTATACATTATCAATATCATTATTGCATCTACACTATACATGATCAATATCATTATAACATCCACACTATACATGACCAATATCATTATAACATCCACACTATACATGACCAATATCATTATAACATCCACACTATACATGATCGACCTATATCATTATAACATCCTCACTATACAGGACCTGTACCATTATAACATCCTCACTATACATGATCTATATCATTATAACATTCTCACTATACAGGACCTGAATCATTAAAACATCCTCACTATACAAGACCTGTATCATTATAATATCATCACTATACAGGACCTGATTCATTATAACATACTATTCAGGACCTATATCATTATAACATCCTCACTATACACAAAATATATCATCCAAACATCCTCACTACAGGACCTATATCATTATAACATCAGTAGTAGGGATGACGATCCAGCGTCCCTTTTTTATTTTCGAGGGAAGAGGACGCTGGAGCGTCAGGTGTTCCAGGTTGATTAGGGAAGAGGACGCTGGAGCGTCAGGGGTTCCAGGTGAATTTGGCCAGTCACTGATTTGGAATTACGGAATTCTTATGAGAAAAATAATTTCTGAGATTTTAGAAGTTTGTTAAGAGTTCTTATGAGGAAAATACGATCATAGAAGTTTGTTAAGAGTTCTTATAGGAGAAATTCCAATTTTTCAGAGTTCTTATCAATAATAAACAGATATTTAGGCCGTATATGATTAAGTAGAAATTCTTACTTAGAAATTAGTACAACTATATAACTAAAACTGAAGCATTACCCGGCCATCCCCCTTCCCTCCCACCCCCCCCCCCCCCATCATCTTACTTCACACCCCCTCCCTCCCCCTTACCTCCCAACCTCCCACGTCACCTGTGTTTACCTTACACAGCCAGCCAGACGCCGCCTGCAGGTCACCTCCGTAATCTTATCTTATCTTATCTTATCATTGTGTCGCCGTAATATCTGGACCTCTCTACCTGTTACCATACCCCCCTTTCCTTATTCATATTGTTCATTCATAATTCCGTACAGCTATTTTAGACATCGTAATATTTGTTCCTTTACATTAAACTAGTCAATTTTACACAAATCAACCGAGGCGTCTTAAAGTAACCTTTAATACTTAAGTTGTCCCAAGGCTACCTAAGCCGCCCCAGGCTACCTGCCCCGAGGCCTTCAACACCTGATTACCTGCCCTGTCATCTGCCAGTCATTGCCGGCGTTCTCCACCGTAATAATTTACATTTATATACATTAAGCGTTAATAAAACATATTTATTTATTTATATTTTATTTAGTCATCTAATGTTAGTTTACACAATTTATAATAAAGAAGTTTTAATGCCAGTATTCGCCAAAACAGTCTCAGTAATAATAAAACAGCCAAAATGCTCACTCAGGGGCACGCTAAAGTTATTACGCTCGTTCAGGGGCCCCTCAGACCGCCTAAGACCTAAGTCTAAGAGGCCTGAGCTCTCAGTCAACATTCAATCATCAACCCGTTCACAAGGTCTCCTACCCTACTCACATCCCCCTTCAAGATAATGGAGTGTCCTTTGTGTCTATCTCCTCTTAACAACGAAATCGGGCATGTATGCCCGATTTTGGAGGAAGAATATATTCCTGCCTCCAGCTTATTTTGCTGTTATGAGGAATGACCCGGAAAGTCTTATTTCAGTTCAACTTCTAGTGTCTAATAAAAATTTATCTGATTTGAGTACAGTGAATACATCTTTCACTTTAAAGTCAGATATTTTAGCGAGTGATAATTGCATAGAGCTAACGACTATTTTAAATAGAGAAATTTCAACTATATTTTCAAAAGGTTCACTGAGTTTTATAGGATCCGTACTTCATTATAATTTCCCAGACCATGGGGACGTTTATATGAAATATGATTCGAGTATTAATCGAATTAAGTTTAATGCAGCATTTAGTGAGAAGTTGTTAAAATTATTTATTACAAAGGATGGTAAATTGATTGTTCGAATTTCTTTATCTTTTGGTCGAAATATATGTAAAGTTATTGGAGCTGAAGGAGGTAAAGTCTATGATATTTTTATTATGAATGAAATACCCAATAACAGGATAACTGTACAAGATACATGCTATTATCATCCTAGGCCAGGAGGCCGTATAGATTTCTTGTGTGTATATTGTGATAAGGTGCAGCCAACCATGTCTGGTAATCAGATTGTAAATATCTTGGATGTTGTTTCGTTTCAAAGTAATGCAACGCACAGGAAATTATATAAACCTTTAAATACGACTAATATTGACGGCATTAGTATTAAATTAACAGATCAGGATGGGGAGCCTGTATATTTTGAAAAGGAAGGATGTACGATTGCAGTATTGCATATTAGACCCATTGATATATAATGGTAAAGAGATGAGGGAGTTTATCATTCTCTCCTGACACGTTTAAACATGAGGGTCGGGTTTGTACAGCTGTCCGTTGACGAGGTTAGGGCGATTTATCGCACATCGAGGGAAGAGAGGTGGAGCACTGGGCGATATTACTGTTTTTGATAGAAGACATATAAGAGGAGGTGGAATTTTAAGTATCTTAACTGGTCTAGCTCGTAGAGCAACACCTTTCCTATTAAAAACTATAATGCCAGCAGCATTGACAATGGGACAGAATGTTTTGCAGGATATAAATACAGGCCAAGGTACTTTGAAAGATTCAATTAGAAAACGCGGTATGGAAACATTGAAAAGTATAGGTCCTAAATTGATAGCAGGAGGACGAATAACGAAAAGACCTGCCTATATAAAGAAAATGGATAGATATAAAGACGTGTTTTCATAAAACAGTACTAGTTGTATGCTAGACGCAGACAGTACTAGTTGTATGCTAGACGCAGACAGTACTAGTTGTATGCTAGACGCAGACAGTACTAGTTGTATGCTAGACGCAGACAGTACTAGTTGTATGCTAGACGCAGACAGTACTAGTTGTATGCTAGACGCAGACATGGTGAGTGTAAATGCTCCTAGTGCAGCATTCCAAGTTCCTTTAGAAAATTATACAGCTGCTATAAGCGATGGCTTTCCTAAAGTTAGTCCGCATAGAATGGTTGAAAGTACGATATTTTCAAGACAGACACAAGATATTTTATCTGTGAATTCAAGTATTAACAATAAATTTAAAGATTCTTATATTGAATTCCGTATCCCAGGAGTTAAGGGTCAATTTATTGATCTTTTGAGCCTGACGTTAGAACTCATGGTTGAATTAACGGGTCCTGACGGAATTACGGCTTTAGCGGATATTAAAAATGCATCAATAGTTAATGGCTTGTCCCAGACAATGTTTAAAGCTGTAGCTGTTTATTTAAATGAGCAGGTGGTGGAAACTAATTCACTATTTTCATATTTATCGTATGTAAAGCTAATTACAACGCTTTCTGAATGTTAAGCTGAAAGATTCAAAAGAACTAACGCATTTCTATAATGATGTTTTTCCTGAAAAATATGATGCAGATTATTTTAAGAATGCCTCAGATTAAATCTTGATTTGTAAAGTTAAAAACTGAGGGAGTAAACTGTTGCTTTAAACTGCTATTGGACATTACAACTTTGAGCGAATATCTTTTGGATGGAATTGATATTCGTTTGAGATTAGAACTTAACAGTGATCCGTGGGTTATAAACAGTATTGAATCTGGATATAAGTTTAACATTAAACTTGCTAGAATGTGGATTGATCGGATAACTCCGTTCGCATCTGGATTGGAGGCTATTAATAGAGCTCTGGCTGAACAAAATACGCCAGTTACATATACGTTTGATAAGACACTCTACAAGACGTTCATTCTTGGGAATGGGCAGCAGAGATTAAGTATTGACCAGCCATGGGGGAGCATTATCCCGGATAAATTATTTATTATGATGATGGATATGGAAGCCATATCTGGAGCATATATGCTTAATCCACTTTATTTCGATCACTGCAATTTATCTAATGTATATATTACACGCGATGGGACAAATTTATTTAATATAACTTGCAAGTTCCCGAATAAATGTTCGAAACTATACTATGAGACTCAAAATACAGTTGGCTTTAACGCATGTAATACCTTGACATATAATTCATTTATAAAAGGACGAACGTTACTGGTATTTAGACTAACGCCTGAGGAACTGAGAGATACCCTTCCTATAGAGGCTTCGGGCAACTTGAGAATTACCTTAGAATTTGCTGTTCCAGTGAAATCAAATAAAGTTATTATTTTATTCGGAAATACAACGGGAGTATTGAGAATTTATTTTGATAGGTGAGTTATGTGCGATACAAGAGCATGAACTGCAAACAAATTAATATGGCATTGAACAATATGACGGGTAATAAAGCTGAATATATTGGATGCTATTTAGCGACGGATATATATAGAATAATGAAACAAGTATGGGATAGTCCGATTATGTTTATAATAAACACATTAGGAAGAGACTCTAAGGAAGTAATGGGCCACCGGATTGCTGTATATAAATCTAAACGGAAAATGGTTATACTAGATTCTTATGGAATAAATGTGTATTCACCCTACATTTCGGAGTTTTTAAATTATTATAGACTGCGATGTATACACGTTTACAGAGCGACTTCAGAGTTTAAATACATACGAATGTGGGCTATATGCGATGTTTATCTGTTATCATCTTTCAAACAAGGATTTAAAAGATGCCTTAAAGCTATTTGAAACTAGTTTTACTTACGGAGATTATATGCAGAATGATAGGAACGTAATGAAGCTATCTTATGCTTTATTTAAAAATATGCAGAGCTGCTATGAAACGCTATGTTACGATAAGAGCGATATTTGCAGGAAAATGTGCTTGGAGACGACTGGCTGAATGAGGCTACAACCAAATTAACTAACGGAAAATGGTGAGTACATTTGTTTTGAGCTTGTTACGTGTTTTATGAATATTGTACATGTGTAAACGCGATCTGAACTGTTATTCTTTTATTTACAGAGATGAGGACTGAATAGGAAGGATATTATACAAGCGGATTGAGGAGTGAGCTTCTTAGAACTTCAGGATAAATGAGTCGTTTATTATAAATTGTATAAACTAACATTAGATGACTAAATAAAATATAAATAAATAAATATGTTTTATTAACGCTTAATGTATATATATATATCTATACATATATATAAATTATTATGTGGTGAACGCCGGCAATGAGCGGCAGATGACGGGGCAGGTATTCAGGTGTTGAAGGCCTCGGGGCAGGTATTCAGGTGTTGAAGGCCTCGGGGCAGGTAGCCTGGGGCGGCTTAGGTAGCCTTGGGACAACTTAAGTATTAAAGGTTACATTGAGACGCCTCAGTTGATTTGTGTAAAACTGACTATTTTAATGTAAAGGAACAAACATTACGATGTCTAAAATAGCTGTACAGATGTTACGACCCTATTGGGTTGCAACTGGGGTTCTTCTCTGATGTTATTAGAGTTTGGGTATCCGGCCCCAAGTTATTAGTGGTTTTCAAGGGGTGTGTTCCGTAACGCAAGTAAATTAAAGGGGAAGGGATACAAATACACTAAATTAAATATATATATTAACCACCACAATAAATATATATCTCACAGTCACTCGCTGGGGCTATAACTACACTTATATACAATAACTTGTCTTCCTCCGAAGACACAGGATGTTCTATGGTGCTCAAGATGAGTAGCCCTAGTTCACTTCTCGTGGCCTCACGATGAATCCTTTGATTCTCTAGGCGAATCTACCCCAGTCACAGGCCAGCCAAATCACAGTCCCACTGGGTGCACCGTCGTGGAGGCCTTCAACCACAAATCCAGCCTGTAGCTGGCAGGTTCCGATCAGCTCCGCTGCGTAGGCCACTCCACGATCAATACTAGGGTTGCGAGCCCTAGGCAGGAGCCTCGTGTGATTCCGCTGATCACTCTCCTCTCTATAGCACCACAGTGGCTAGTCTCTTCCACCAGTTAGCCCCCGGGTACGACGATTCGTCAACTCTGCCACGTCACAGGCAGGCTAACACTCTCAGCAGTGTTCGTCCGGGAGCAACTCACAGCTTCTGCAGCAAACACGTGGAGAGACTTTGGCTGCCTTGGGTAGACTGCCCATCGTCCAATCCAGCAGTCCCAGGTCGACTCTGTAATCAGACACGTCATTAGTGTTGGGGACACTCTAGGGCACCTCACTTACAGGCTCAGACACAAACGCCCACCTATCCACTCCATAGATGGTGTTGCTGTCTAAGCGCCACCTCACCAGAGGTCAGCAGCGGCTATGTTACGAGCTGATTAAGACGGGAATCCAGCCCCTGTGGCCGGTATATCCCGTCCTCACTAGATATCGTCGTCCATTTGGAGGGGGTTTCGGGAGCTGACCCACAGATGGCGTTGTCGTCACCGCTCCGTGCCCGGACGCTAGACTCGGGTCCGTAACACCTCCCCACCAAAAAAAGAATTTGGTTTGGGTCTCTAAAAGAAAAAAATTCAAACCAAATTAGTACGTGGATACAACTCCAAACGTACTCACGTACTCTAAGAATTGGAATGGCGAGGATGTCTTGTCCACAGAACTGTCCTAACGAGAAACTCTGACACAATGGCACTCCGAAGATAGAAGGCAATGGCCTCCCTGATGTGCCTTCATACAACCTCACCGAGATGTTAATCAGGAGCATAACCTCACGTGCCTCGAGTAAGGATTGGTATAGACACGATCTGAGGCGACTCGACACTTCCCTGTGTCGTGGCACCGATGATGGCTGGTCACAGACGGCATTTCTGGTACCGGTCCGGTAGTCCTTTAGGGAGACGGGAACCTGGAATACAGGGGTCTGATAGTTTAGAGTGACAGCGACAGTGGGTAAGTCAGTACTTACAGCACTACGCCTCTACTAGGTCCACACCTAGTCCCAACAGAGCTGTTTGTATAACGAAGATGGTGTTCGCTCTACCACCGTCAGGTCGACCAACGTTCCGTATAACGCTGCATCTAGGCTCAGCAATCATGCGGGGGGGTGTCAACCTGTCGGTAACAGTCACTCATAATATCACGTCTCATACCTCCTGTATCTACCATCACCTTCCAGGTCCCTCCTTTGACTGCAACACTCGCAGTGCAAAGTCTCTAATCCCTGGGATCTCTTCACGATGTTCAATGGGAGCCACTATCCTGTTGGGTCGTCCACTGGTCCTTATTGAGAACACACATAAGAATAAAACAAAATACCGCCAAGAAACATTTGGCTAACTTAGGGATAAGTTTCATGAGCCTGTAATGTCCATAGCCGGCTATATCCATTAGCCTGGTTTGGACCGAAGAGGGCACTAGAACCTTCACACATACCTCACATACCTCCGACGTCTGGGGAATCTCTGGCCGGTTCAGTATACATTGTACTTTGCCATACCGCAAGTACTCAGATGCCTTCACTCCAGACTCTGGGGTATCCGTGAGTGTTTGTACACGAGGCCTCTCTTCTTGCTCAGTCGATTCTGCCTCCTTAACCTCATGTTCCTCGTCGGGAGAAGAATCAGGAGACTCTGCTAGAATACTGTCAATCTGTAGGCGAGAGGAAGGATTAAACACGTTATCTAATTCCATATCTGTCTGTACTTGGATATTACCAATGCCTGCTGTTACCTCGGACCTTGCTGTTCCGGCTGACTCGTCCACAATCTTGGGATGATTGTTTCTCCAATCTGTCACCAAGTCGTTGGCTAGTATCACGTCAATCCCAGCTATAGGCAAGGTATCAACTACTGCCAACGCACATGTGCCGCTGAAGTAAGGCGAGACGAGATGTATCGGCACTAAGGGGGCAACGTACCACGTCCTAGGAAACCCGACCAGGACAACCTTTTGTCTCCCGTCCACACTCACTCCCTCGGGTAACGAGTTTCTCACGATCAGGGACTGGGCTGCTCCACTATCTCTGAGCACTACAACAGATCTACCAGTATGATCACTGGATACATACCCGCTTGAAGTGTGAGGGGAAAACAATCTTGGTTCTTCCTGACTAGTCATAGACTGGCTTCCTACTGGTGGTGTCACACAGCTCATCAACATCACCTCCCTACTTGGGCCGCTACCTCTTCTGCCTCGGCACATAGCAGCTACATGCCCTTTCTGCCCACATGTCCAGCACACCATATTCCTCCTCGGACTACGGGGTTTCGGACTGTTAGGACTGGTCCTTCGAGGGCTACTTGGGGGCGTCTTCACAGCGCTTTGTGGGACGGGTCTCTCCTCTTCCTGACGAGGCTTGCCAAACAGACGGGGGTAATTCTTCGGGATATACCTAGTGGAAGACCTATGTGTCAGGATGTATTCCTCAGCCATGGTGGCTGCAGCACTCAAGGTCTCCACCTGCTGCTCTTCTAGGTACGTCTTTAGATCTCCAGACAAACAGTCTTTGAAGTCCTCTAACAGTATGAGCGGCTCGAGGTCTTCTTTGGTCTCCACCTTCCGAGAGGCACACCATTCTTGGAAAAGTCGTTCCTTGATTGTTGCGAATTCGGTGAATGTGTGCTCTGAGGTCTTTTTCAGGTTTCTAAACTTCTGCCTGTACGCCTCAGGTACCAATTGGTACGCCATGAGCACGACCTTCTTCACCTTGTCGTAATCGCCGGAGTCATCAAGGGACAACGTGGAGTAGGCGATTTGGGCCTTCCCAGTCAGGACGGACTGTATCATGATGGCCCAATTCTCCTTTGGCCACTCCAAAGAGGCTGCGACTTTCCCGAAGGCCGTGAAGAACTTCGAAACTTCCTTCTCGTTGAACTTCGGGACCATTTTGATGTTCCTTTCCGGAACGAAACTACTTGTTTCTATCGTTTGTCTCCCACCACCTAATCGCAATACTTCTAGCTCATGTTGTCTCTCTTTTTCTTTTTCTTCTCTCTCTCGCTCTTCTCTTTCTCGTTTCTCTTCTCTTTCTCGCTCTTCTCTTCTTTCTTCTCGTTCTAATTCTAAACGCCTCATCTCTAATTCTTTTCCTAGTCTCTCTCTTTCCATTTCTAATTTCTTATCTTCTCTCTCTCTCACTTTCTCTTCTCTCTCTCTAGCGATTTCTAGCTTTTTCCATTCTATTTCACGGTGGATCTCTAGTTCACGCATTTTCACAGTAAGTAAACTTATATCCAGCTCACCTGCATCGCTTTCAATGTCACTGCCCTTATCTTCCTTTTCAGTGGAAGCTACTTCCTCACTTTCTTTCGGAATTTGTCTCTCGCTTTCCTGTTTCTTCTCGGCCTTCAAATGCCGGTGAATCTTGGACAAGATCTCCACACGGGAATCACTGGCACGTATCTTGATCTCCAGGTAGGCACTCACCAGTACAAGTTCCTGTTTCCCCAGATATTTTAATCTGGCAAGACAGTCCTCCCTGTTCAGAAAGGCCTGAACATCGTCCAGATCGTCGATGGTCGCTTTTTCTGCCATTGTCACTTAGATGGAACACTAGCACTTAACACACCGCTTTCACGTTAGCACTTAACGCACCGAGCACTGTTCTACGTCAATATTGCACTTTATTGCACCTAGCGCCTCACTTGCCAATATTGCACGTAATTACACCGGGCACCGCACTACACAATATTGCACTTAATCACAGCGAGCACCGCACTCTACAATATTGCACTGAATCACACCGAGCACCGCACAGGACGTATAACATCCTAATAGTTACAAACAGGGGAAATTATTTACAAAAGACTGCGCTACATCACCACCCCTGTCAAAAATACTTGACAAGGGGTCGGATCCCGCTGGGGATGCCAATTATGTTACGGCCCTATTGGGTCGCAACTGGGGTTCTTCTCTGATGTTATTAGAGTTTGGGTATCCGGCCCCAAGTTAGTAGTGGCTTTCAAGGGGTGTGTTCCGTAACGCAAGTAAATTAAAGGGGAAGGGATACAAATACACTAAATTAAATATATATATTAACCACCACAATAAATATATATCTCACAGTCACTCACTGGGGCTATAACTGCACTTATATACAATAACTTGTCTTCCTCCGAAGACACAGGATGCTCTACGGTGCTCAAGATGAGTAGCCCTGGTTCTCTTCTCGTGGCCTCACGATGAATCCTTTGATTCTCTAGGCGAATCTACCCCGGCCACAGGCCAGCCAAATCACAGTCCCACTGGGTGCACCGTCGTGGAGGCCTTCAACCACAAATCCAGCCTGTAGCTGGCAGGTTCCGATCAGCTCCTCTGCGTAGGCCACTCCACAATCAATACTAGGGTTGCGAGCCCTAGGCAGGAGCCTCGTGTGATTCCGCTGATCACTCTCCTCTCTATAGCACCACAGTGGCTAGTCTCTTCCACCAGTTAGCCCCCGGGTACGACGATTCCTCAACTCTGCCACGTCACAGGCAGGCTAACACTCTCAGCAGTGTTCGTCCGGGAGCAACTCACAGCTTCTACAGCAAACACGTGGAGAGACTTTGGCTGCCTTGGGTAGACTGCCCATCGTCCAATCCAGCAGTCCCAGGTCGACTCTGTAATCAGACACGTCATTAGTGTTGGGGACACTCTAGGGCACCTCACTTACAGGCTCAGACACAAACGTCCACCTATCCACTCCATAGATGGCGTTGCTGTCTAAGCACCACCTCACCAGAGGTCAGCAGCGGCTATGTTACGAGCTGATTAAGACGGGAATCCAGCCCCTGTGGCCGGTATATCCCGTCCTCACTAGATGGCGTCGTCCATTTGGAGGGGGTTTCGGGAGCTGACCCACAGATGGCGTTGTCGTCACTGCTCCGTGCCCGGACGCTAGACTCGGGTCCATAACAACGGAATTCTGAATGAACAATATGAATAAGGAAAGGGGGTACGGTAACAGGTAGAGAGGTCCAGATATTACGGCGACACAATGATAAGATAAGACATAAGATTACGGAGGTGACCTGCAGGCGGCATCTGGCTGGCTGTGTAAGGTAAACACAGGTGACGTGGGAGGTTGGGAGGTAAGGGGGAGGGAGGGGGTGTGTGGTAAGATGATGCGGGGGGGGGGGAGGGAAGGGGGATGGCCGGGTAATGCTTCAGTTTTAGTTATATAGTTGTACTCATTTCTAAGTAAGAATTTCTACTTAATCATATACGGCCTAAATATCTGTTTATTATTGGTAAGAACTCTGAAAAATTGGAATTTCCCCTATAAGAACTCTTAACAAACTTCTATGATCGTATTTTCCTCATAAAAACTCTTAACAAACTTCTAAAATCTCAGAAATTATTTTTCTCATAAGAATTCCGTAATTCTAAATCAGTGACTGGCCAAATTCACCTGGAACACCTGACGCTCCAGCGTCCTCTTCCCTAATCTACCTGGAACACCTGACGCTCCAGCGTCCTCTTCCCTAATCTACCTGGAACCCCTGACGCTCCAGCGTCCTCTTCCCTAATCTACCTGGAACACCTGACGCTCCAGCGTCCTCTTCCCTAATCTACCTGGAACACCTGACGCTCCAGCGTCCTCTTCCCTAATCTACCTGGAACACCTGACGCTCCAGCGTCCTCTTCCCTAATCTACCTGGAACACCTGACGCTCCAGCGTCCTCTTCCCTCGAAAATAAAAAAGGGACGCTGGATCGTCATCCCTACTACTAACATCCTCACTATACACAACCTATATCGTTATAACATCCTCACTGTACAGGACCTATATCATTATAACATCCTCACTATACAGGACCTATATCGTTAAAACATCCTCACTCTACAGGACCTAAGTCATTATGAAATACTCACTATACATGGCCTATATCATTTGAACATACTATACAGAATTTATACCTGCAAAATAACCTCACTAAACAGGACCTAAATC
>NC_091165.1:41860184-41982862 GCF_040958095.1 Procambarus clarkii | reverse complement strand
ACCTAAACTAACCTAACCTAACCTAACCTAACCTAACCTAACCTAACCTAACCTGACCTGACCTGACCTGACCTGACCTGACCTGACCTGACCTGACCTAACCTAACCTAACCAACCTAACCTAACCTAACCTAACCTAACCTAACCTAACCTAACAACCTAACCTAACCTAACCTAACCTAACCTAACCTAACCTAACCTAACCTAACCTAACCTACCCTAACCTAACCTACCCTAACCTAACCTAACCTAACCTAACCTAACTAACCTAACCTGACCTGACCTGACCTGACCTGACCTGACCTGACCTGACCTGACCTGACCTGACCTAACCTAACCTAACCTGACCTAACCTGACCTGACCTGACCTGACCTGACCTGACCTGACCTGACCTAACCTAACCTAACCTAACCTAAACTAAACTAAACTAAACTAAACTAACCTAACCTAACCTAACCCAACCCAACCCAACCCAACCTAACCTAACCTGACCTGACCTGACCTGACCTGACCTAACCTAACCTAACCTAACATTTACCTAACCTAACCTAACCTAACCTAACCTAACCTAGGATTAACCTAACCTAACCTAACCTAACCTAACCTACCCTAACCTAACCTAACCTAACCTAACCTAACCCAACCCAACCCAACCCAACCCAACCTAACCTAACCTAACCTACCTAACCTAACCTAACCTAACCTAACCTAACCTAACTAACCTAACCTAACCTGACCTGACCTGACCTGACCTGACCTGACCTGACCTGACCTGACCTGACCTAACCTAACCTAACCTAACCTAACCTAACCTACCCTAACCTAACCTAACCTAACCTAACCTACCTAACCTAACCTAACCTAACCTAACCTAACCTACCTAACCTAACCTACCTAACCTAACCTAACCTAACCTAACCTAAACTAACCTAACCTAACCTAACCTAACCTAACCTAGTTTTTGGCCGCTAGCGGCGAAAATCACGCGGTTTTTGGCCGGTAGCGGCGAAAATAGCGCTATATTTGGCCGGAAGCGGCGAAAATCGCGATTTTTGCCCGTCAGCTGCGAAAATCGCATAGTTTTTGCGCAAAATAGCGCGGTTTTCGGCCATTAGCGGCAAAAATCGCCCGATTTTTGGCCACTAGCGGCGAAAATCGCACGGTTTTTGGTCGCTATTGGCGAAAATCGCGCTATTTTTGGCCGGTAGCGGCGAAAATCGCATAGTTTTTGGCCACTAGCGGCGAAAATCGCGCGGTTTTTGGCTGGTAGTGGCGAAAATAGCGCTATTTTTGCCCGCCAGCTGCAAAAATCGCATAATTACTGGCCGCTAGCGGCGAAAATCGCGCCATTTTTGGCCGCTAGCGGAGAAATTCGGACGATTTTTGGCCACTAGCAGCGAAATTTGCACGATTTTTGGCCGCTAACGGCGAAAATCCCCCCATTTTTGGCCGCTAGCGGCGAAAATCGCGCGATTTTTGCCCGCTAGCTGTGAAAATTGCACGGTTTTTGGACGCTAGCGGCGAAAATCGCGCTATTTTTGGCCGGTAACGGCAAAAAATCGCGCTATTTTTGCCCGCCAGCTGTGAAAATCGCACGGTTTTTGGCCGCTAGCGGCGAAAATCACGCGGTTTTTGGCCGGTAGCGGCAAAAATCGCCCGATTTTTGGCTGCTAGCGGCGAAAATCGCACGGTTTTTGGTCGGTAGCGGCGAAAATCGCGCTATTTTTGCCCGCCAGCTGCGAAAATCGCATGGTTTTTGGCCGCTAGCGGCGAAAATCGCACGGTTTTTGGTAGGTAGCAGCGAAAATCGCACGATTTTTGGCCGCTAGCGGCGATATTCGCACGATTTTTGGCCGCTAGTGGCGAAATTCGCACGATTTTTGGCCACTGGCGGCAAAATTAGTACGATTTTTGGCCGCTAGCGGCGAAAATCGCCCCATTTTTGGCCACTAAAGGCGAAAATCGGTCGATTTTTGGCAGGTAGCGGCGAAATTCGCGCGAATTTTGCCCGCCAGCTGCAAAAATCGCATGGTTTCTTGCCGCTAGCGTCGAAAATAGCGCGGTTTTCGGCCGTTAGCGGCAAAAATCGCCCGATTTTTGGCCGCTAGCGGCGAAAATCGCACGGTTTTTGGCCGCTAGTGGCGAAAATCGCGCTATTTTTGGCCGGTAGCGGCGAAAATCGCGATTTTTGCCCGCCAGCGGCGAAAATCGCATGGTTTTTGGCCGCTAGCGGCGAAAATCGAGCGGTTTTTGGCCGGTAGCGGCAAAAATCACGCTATTTTTGCCCGCTAGCTGCCAAAATCGCATAGTTTCTGGCCGCTAGCGGCGAAAATCGCGCGATTTTTGGCCGCTAGGGGCGAAATTCGCGCGGTTTTTAGCCGGTAGCGGTGAAAATCGCGCTATTTTTGCCCCGCCAGCTGCAAAAATCGCATAGTTTCTGGCCGGTAGCGGCGAAAATAGCGCTATTTTTGCCCGCCAGCTGCGAAAATCGCATGGTTTTTGGCCGCTAACGGCGAAAATCGCGCGGTTTTTGGCCGGTAGCGGCGAAAATCGCGCTATTTTTGGCCGGTAGCGGCGAAAATCGCGATTTTTGCCCGCCAGGTGCGAAAATCGCATAGTTTTTGGCCGCTAGCGGCGGAAATCGCGCGGTTTTTGGCCGGTAGCGGCGAAAATAGCGCTATTTTTGGCCGGTAGCGGCGAAAATCGCGATTTTTGCCCGCCAGCTGCGAAATTCGCATGGTTTTTAACCGCTAGCGGCGAAAATCGCGCGGTTTTTGCCCGGTAGCGGCGAAAATCGCGCTATTTTTGCCCGCCAGCTGCAAAAATCGCATAGTTTCTGGCCGGTAGCGGCGAAAATAGCGCGGTTTTCGGCCGTTAGCGGCAAAAATCGCCCGATTTTTGGCCGCTAGCGGCGAAAATCGCACGGTTTTTGGCCGCTAGTGGCGAAAATCGCGCTATTTTTGGCCGGTAGCGGCGAAAATCGCGATTTTTGCCCGCCAGCGGCGAAAATCGCATGGTTTTTGGCCGCTAGCGGCGAAAATCGAGCGGTTTTTGGTCACTAGTGGCGAAAATCGCGCGGTTTTTGGCCGGTAGCGGCGAAAATAGCGCGGTTTTCGGCCGTTAGCGGCAAAAATCGCCCGATTTTTGGCCGCTAGCGGCGAAAATCACACGGTTTTTGGCCGCTAGCGGCGAAAATCGCACGATTTTTGGCCGGTAGCGGCGAAATCGCGAATTTTGCTTGCCAGCTGCGAAAATCGCATGGTTTTTGGCCGCTAGTGGCGAAAATCGCGCGGTTTTTGGCCGGTAGCGGTGAAAATCGCGCTATTTTTGCCCCGCCAGCTGCAAAAATTGCATAGTTTCTGGCCGGTAGCGGCGAAAATCGCGATTTTTGCCCGCCAGCTGCGAAAATCGCATGGTTTTTGGCCGCTAGCGGCGAAAATCGCACAGTTTTTGGCCGCTAGCGGCGAAAATCACGCTATTTTTGGCCGGTAGCGGCGAAAATCGCGATTTTTGCCCGCCAGCTGCGAAAATGGCATGGTTTTTGGCCGCTAGCGGCGAAAATCGCACGGTTTTTGGCCGGTAGCGGCGAAAATCGCACGATTTTTGGCCGCTAGCGGCGAAATTCGCACGATTTTTGGCCGCTAGCGGCGAAAATAGCCCCTTTTTTGGCCGCTAAAGGCGAAAATCGGTAGATTTTTGGCAGGTAGCGGCGAAATTCGCGCGAATTTTGCCCGCCAGCTGCAAAAATCGCATGGTTTTTGGCCGATAGCGTCGAAAATAGCGCGGTTTTCGGCCGTTAGCGGCAAAAATCGCCCGATTTTTGGCCGCTAGCGGCGAAAATCGCACGGTTTTTGGCCGCTAGTGGCGAAAATCGCGCGGTTTTTGGCCGGTAGCGGCGAAAATCACGCTTTTTTTGCCCGCTAGCTGCAAAAATCGCATAGTTTCTGGCCGCTAGCGGCGAAAATCGCATGGTTTTTGGCCGCTAGCGGCAAAAATCGCGCGGTTTTTGGCCGGTAGCGGTGAAAATCGCGCTATTTTTGCCTGCCAGCTGCAAAAATCGCATAGTTTTTGGCCGCTAGCGGCGAAATTCGCGCGGTTTTTGGCCGGTAGCGGCAAAAATCACGCTATTTTTGCCTGCCAGCTGCAAAAATCGCATAGTTTTTGGCCGCTAGCGGCGAAAATCGCGCGGTTTTTGGCAGGTAGCAGCGAAAATCGCGCGATTTTTGGCCGACAGCAGCGAAAATCGCACAGTTTTTGGCCGCTAGCGGCGAAAATCGCGCTATTATTGGCCGGTAGCGGCGAAAATAGCGATTTTTGCGCGCAAGCTGCAAAAATAGCATAGTTTCTGGCCGCTAGCGGCGAAAATCGCGCGATTTTCGGCCGCTAGAGGCGAAATTCGCACGATTTTTGGCCGCTAGCTGCGAAAATCGCACGGTTTTTGGCCGCTAGCGGCGAAAATCGCGCTATTTTTGGCCGGTAGCGGCGAAAATCGCGATTTTTGCCCGCCAGCTGCGAAAATCGCATGGTTTTTAACCACTAGCGGCGAAAATCGCGCGGTTTTTGGCCGGTAGCGGCGAAAATCGCGCTATTTTTGCCCGCCAGCTGCAAAAATCGCATAGTTTCTGGCCGGTAGCGGCGAAAATAGCGCGGTTTTCGGCCGTTAGCGGCAAAAATCGCCCGATTTTTGGCCGCTAGCGGCGAAAATCGCACGGTTTTTGGCCGCTAGCGGCGAAAATCGCGCGGTTTTTGGCCGGTAGCGGCGAAATCGCGAATTTTGCTCGCCAGCTGCGAAAATCGCATGGTTTTTGGCCGCTAGTGGCGAAAATCGCGCGGTTTTTGGCCGGTAGCGGTGAAAATCGCGATTTCTGTCCGCCAGCTGCGAAAATCGCACGATTTTTGCCCGCCAGCTGTGAAAATCGCACGGTTTTTGGCCGCTAGCGGCGAAAATCACGCAGTTTTTGGCCGGTAGCGGCGAAAACCACGCGATTTTTGACCGCCAGCTGCGAAAATCGCATTGGTTTTGGCCGCTAGCGGCGAAAATCTCGCGGTTTTTGGCAGGTAGCGGCGAAAATCGCGCTATTTTTGGCCGGTAGTGGCGAAAATCGCGATTTTTGGCCGCTAGCGGCGAAAATCGCGTTGTTTTTGGCCGGTAGCGGCGAAAATCGCACTATTTTTGCCCGCCAGGTGCAAAATTCGCATAGTTTCTGGCTGCTAGTTGCGAAAATCGCGCGGTTTTTGGCTGGTAGCGGCGAAAATCGCGCTATTTTTGCCCGCCAGCTGCAAAAATCGCATAGTTAATGGCCGCTAGCGGCAAAATTCGCACGTTTTTTTGGCTGCTAGCGGCGAAATTTGCACGATTTTTGGCCGCTAGCGGCGAAAATAGCCCCTTTTTTGGCCGCTAGCGGCGAAAATCGGTCGATTTTTGGCAGGTAGCGGCGAAATTCGCGCGGTTTTTGGCAGGTAGCGGTGAAAATCGCGCTATTTTTGCCCCGCCAGCTGCAAAAATCGCATAGTTTCTGGCCGGTAGCGGCGAAAATAGCGCTATTTTTGCCCGCCAGCTGCGAAAATCGCATGGTTTTTGGCCGCTAGCGGCGAAAATCGCGCGGTTTTTGGCCGGTAGCGGCGAAAATAGCGCTATTTTTGGCCGGTAGCGGCGAAAATCGCGATTTTTGCCCGCCAGCTGCGAAATTCGCATGGTTTTTAACCGCTAGCGACGAAAATCGCGCGGTTTTTGCCCGGTAGCGGCGAAAATCGCGCTATTTTTGCCCGCCAGCTGCAAAAATCGCATAGTTTCTGGCCGGTAGCGGCGAAAATAGCGCGGTTTTCGGCCGTTAGCGGTAAAATTCGCCCGATTTTTGGCCGCTAGCGGCGAAAATCGCACGGTTTTTAGCCGCTAGCGGCGAAAATCGCACGATTTTTGGCCGGTAGCGGCGAAATCGCGAATTTTGCTCGCCAGCTGCGAAAATCGCATGGTTTTTGGCCGCTAGTGGCGAAAATCGCGCGGTTTTTGGCCGGTAGCGGTGAAAATCGCGCTATTTTTGCCCCTCCAGCTGCCAAAATCGCATAGTTTCTGGCCGGTAGCGGCGAAAATCGCGCGATTTTTGGCCGCTAGCGGCGAAATTCGCGCGGTTTTTGGCAGGTAGCGGTGAAAATCGTGCTATTTTTGCCCCGCCAGCTGCAAAAATCGCATAGTTTCTGGCCGGTAGCGGCGAAAATAGCGCGATTTTTGCCCGCCAGCTGCGAAAATCGCATAGTTTTTGGCCGCTAGCGGCGAAAATCGCGCGGTTTTTGGCCGGTAGCGGCGAAAATAGCGCTATTTTTGGCCGGAAGCGGCGAAATCGCGATTTTTGCCCGCCAGCTGCGAAAATCGCATGGTTTTTGCGCAAAATAGCGCGGTTTTCGGTCGTTAGCGGCAAAAATCGCCCGATTTTTGGCCACTAGCGGCGAAAATCGCACGGTTTTTTGTCGCTAGTGGCGAAAATCGCGCGGTTTTTGGCCGGTAGCGGCGAAAATAGCGCGGTTTTCGGCCGTTAGCGGCAAAAATCGCCCGATTTTTGGCCGCTAGCGGCGAAAATCACACGGTTTTTGGCCGCTAGCGGCGAAAATCGCACGATTTTTGGCCGGTAGCGGCGAAATCGCGAATTTTGCTTGCCAGCTGCGAAAATCGCATGGTTTTTGGCCGCTAGTGGCGAAAATCGCGCGGTTTTTGGCCGGTAGCGGTGAAAATCGCGCTATTTTTGCCCCGCCAGCTGCAAAAATTGCATAGTTTCTGGCCGGTAGCGGCGAAAATCGCGATTTTTGCCCGCCAGCTGCGAAAATCGCATGGTTTTTGGCCGCTAGCGGCGAAAATCGCACAGTTTTTGGCCGCTAGCGGCGAAAATCACGCTATTTTTGGCCGGTAGCGGCGAAAATCGCGATTTTTGCCCGCCAGCTGCGAAAATGGCATGGTTTTTGGCCGCTTGCGGCGAAAATCGCACGGTTTTTGGCCGGTAGCGGCGAAAATCGCACGATTTTTGGCCGCTAGCGGCGAAAATAGCCCCTTTTTTGGCCGCTAAAGGCGAAAATCGGTAGATTTTTGGCAGGTAGCGGCGAAATTCGCGCGAATTTTGCCCGCCAGCTGCAAAAATCGCATGGTTTTTGGCCGATAGCGTCGAAAATAGCGCGGTTTTCGGCCGTTAGCGGCAAAAATCGCCCGATTTTTGGCCGCTAGCGGCGAAAATCGCACGGTTTTTGGCCGCTAGTGGCGAAAATCGCGCGGTTTTTGGCCGGTAGCTGCGAAAATCACGCTATTTTTGCCCGCTAGCTGCAAAAATCGCATAGTTTCTGGCCGCTAGCGGCGAAAATCGCATGGTTTTTTGCCGCTAGCGGCAAAAATCGCGCGGTTTTTGGCCGGTAGCGGCGAAAATCGCGCTATTTTTGCCTGCCAGCTGCAAAAATCGCATAGTTTTTGGCCGCTAGCGGCGAAATTCGCGCGGTTTTTGGCCGGTAGCGGCAAAAATCACGCTATTTTTGCCCGCTAGCTGCAAAAATCGCATAGTTTCTGGCCGCTAGCGGCGAAAATCGCATGGTTTTTGGCCGCTAGCGGCAAAAATCGCGCGGTTTTTGGCCGGTAGCGGCGAAAATCGCGCTATTTTTGCCTGCCAGCTGCAAAAATCGCATAGTTTTTGGCCGCTAGCGGCGAAAATCGCGCGGTTTTTGGCAGGTAGCAGCGAAAATCGCGCGATTTTTGGCCGACAGCGGCGAAAATCGCACAGTTTTTGGCCGCTAGCGGCGAAAATCGCGCTATTATTGGCCGGTAGCGGCGAAAATAGCGATTTTTGCGCGCAAGCTGCAAAAATAGCATAGTTTCTGGCCGCTAGCGGCGAAAATCGCGCGATTTTCGGCCGCTAGAGGCGAAATTCGCACGATTTTTGGCCGCTAGCGGCGAAAATCGCGATTTTTGCCCGCCAGCTGCGAAAATCGCATGGTTTTTAACCACTAGCGGCGAAAATCGCGCGGTTTTTGGCCGGTAGCGGCGAAAATCGCGCTATTTTTGCCCGCCAGCTGCAAAAATCGCATAGTTTCTGGCCGGTAGCGGCGAAAATAGCGCGGTTTTCGGCCGTTAGCGGCAAAAATCGCCCGATTTTTGGCCGCTAGCGGCGAAAATCGCACGGTTTTTGGCCGCTAGCGGCGAAAATCGCACGATTTTTGGCCGGTAGCGGCGAAATCGCGAATTTTGCTCGCCAGCTGCGAAAATCGCATGGTTTTTGGCCGCTAGTGGCGAAAATCGCGCGGTTTTTGGCCGGTAGCGGTGAAAATCGCACGGTTTTTGGCCGCTAGCGGCGAAAATCACGCAGTTTTTGGCCGGTAGCGGCGAAAACCACGCGATTTTTGACCGCCAGCTGCGAAAATCGCATTGGTTTTGGCCGCTAGCGGCGAAAATCTCGCGGTTTTTGGCAGGTAGCGGCGAAAATCGCGCTATTTTTGGCCGGTAGTGGCGAAAATCGCGATTTTTGGCCGCTAGCGGCGAAAATCGCGTTGTTTTTGGCCGGTAGCGGCGAAAATCGCACTATTTTTGCCCGCCAGGTGCAAAATTCGCATAGTTTCTGGCTGCTAGTTGCGAAAATCGCGCGGTTTTTGGCTGGTAGCGGCGAAAATCGCGCTATTTTTGCCCGCCAGCTGCAAAAATCGCATAGTTAATGGCCGCTAGCGGCGAAATTCGCACGTTTTTTTGGCTGCTAGCGGCGAAATTTGCACGATTTTTGGCCGCTAGCGGCGAAAATAGCCCCTTTTTTGGCCGCTAGCGGCGAAAATCGGTCGATTTTTGGCAGGTAGCGGCAAAATTCGCGCGATTTTTGCCCGCCAGCTTCAAAAATCGCATGGTTTTTGCCCGCTTGCGTCGAAAATAGCGCGGTTTTCGGTCGTTAGCGGCGAAAATCGCCCCATTTTTGGCCGCTAGCGGCGAAAATCGGTCGATTTTTGGCAGGTAGGGGCGATATTCGCGCGATTTTTGCCCGCCAGCTGCAAAAATCGCATGGTTTCTGGTCCGCTAGCGCCGAAAATCGCGCGATTTTTGGCCGGTAGCGGCCTAAATCGCGCGATTTTTGCCCGCCAGCTGTGAAAATCGCACGGTTTTCGGCCGTTAGCGGCAAAAATCGCCCGATTTTTGGCCGCTAGCTGCGAAAATCGCGCGATTTTTGGCCGGTAGCGGCCTAAATCGCGCGATTTTTGCCCGCCAGCTGTGAAAATCGCACGGTTTTTGGCCGCAAGCGGCGAAAATCACGCGGTTTTTGGCCGGTAGCGGCAAAAATCGCCCGATTTTTGGCTTCTAGCGGCGAAAATCGCACGGTTTTTGGCTGCTAGCGGCGAAAATTGCGCTATTTTTGGCCGCTAGCGGAAAAATTCGCACTATTTTTGCCCGCCAGGTGCAAAATTCGCATAGTTTCTGGCTGCTAGTTGCGAAAATCGCGCGGTTTTTGGCTGGTAGCGGCAAAAATCGCGCTATTTTTGCCCGCCAGCTGCAAAAATCGCATAGTTAATGGCCGCTAGCGGCGAAAATCGTGCGATTTTTGGCCGCTAGCGGCGAAATTCGCACGTTTTTTTGGCTGCTAGCGGCGAAATTTGCACGATTTTTGGCCGCTAGCGGCGAAAATAGCCCCTTTTTTGGCCGCTAGTGGCGAGAATCGCCCGATTTTTGGCCGCTAGCGGCGAAAATCGCACGGTTTTTGGCCGCTAGCGGCGAAAATCACGCGGTTTTTGGCCGGTAGCGGCAAAAATCGCCCGATTTTTGGCCTCTAGCGGCGAAAATCGCACGGTTTTTGGCTGCTAGCGGCGAAAATCGCGTTGTTTTTGGCTGGTAGCGGCAAAAATCGCGCTATTTTTGCCCGCCAGCTGCAAAAATCGCATAGTTAATGGCCGCTAGCGGCAAAAATCGCGCGATTTTTGGCCACTAGCGGCGAAATTCGCACGATTTTTGGCTGCTAGCGGCGAAATTTGCACGATTTTTGGCCGCTAGCGGCGAAAATATCCCTTTTTTGGCCGCTAGCGGCGAAAATCGGTCGATTTTTGGCAGATAGCGGCGAAATTCGCGCGATTTTTGCCCGCCAGCTGCAAAAATCGCATGGTTTTTGGCCGCTAGCGTCGAAAATAGCGCGGTTTTCGGTCGTTAGTGGCGAAAATCGCCCCATTTTTGGCCGCTAGCGGCAAAAATAGCCCCTTTTTTGGCCGCTAGCGGCGAAAATCGGTCGATTTTTGGCAGGTAGCGGCGAAATTCGCGCGATTTTTGCCCGCCAGCTGCAAAAATCGCATGGTTTCTGGCCGCTAGCACCGAAAATAGCACGGTTTTCGGCCGTTAGCGGCAAAAATCGCCCGATTTTTGGCCTCTAGCGGCGAAAATCGCATGGTTTTTGGCCGCTTGTGGCGAAAATCGCGCGACTTTTGGCCGCTAGCGGAAAAATTCGCACGATTTTTGGCCGCTATCGTTGAAAATCGCCCCATTTTTTGGCCGCTAGCGGCGAAAATAGCCCCTTTTTTGGCTGCTAGCGGCGAAAATCGGTCGATTTTTGGCAGGTAGCGGCGAAATTCGCGCGATTTTTGGCCGCCAGCTTAAAAAATCGCATGGTTTTTGGCCGCTAGCGTCGAAAATAGCGCGGTTTTTGGTCGTTAGCGGCGAAAATAGCCCCTTTTTTGGCCGCTAGCGGCGAAAATCGCGCGATTTTTGGCCGGTAGCGGCCTAAATCACGCGATTTTTGGCCGGTAGCGGCCTAAATCACGCGATTTTTGACCGCCAGCTGCGAAAATCGAATGGATTTTGGCCGCTAGCGGCGAAAATCACGCGGTTTTTGGCCTCTAGCGGCGAAAATAGCCCCTTTTTTGGCCGCTAGCGGCGAAAATCGCGCGATTTTTGGCCGGTAGCGGCCTAAATCGCGCGATTTTTGCCTGCCAGCTGCAAAAATCGCATAGTTTTTGGCCGCTAGAGGCGAAATTCGCGCGGTTTTTGGCCGGTAGCGGCAAAAATCACGCTATTTTTGCCGCTAGCTGCAAAAATCGCATAGTTTCTGGCCGCTAGCGGCGAAAATCGCATGGTTTTTGGCCGCTAGCGGCAAAAATCGCGCGGTTTTTGGCCGGTAGCGGCGAAAATCGCGCTATTTTTGCCTGCCAGCTGCAAAAATCGCATAGTTTTTGGCCGCTAGCGGCGAAAATCGCGCGGTTTTTGGCAGGTAGCAGCGAAAATCGCGCGATTTTTGGCCGACAGCGGCGAAAATCGCACAGTTTTTGGCCGCTAGCGGCGAAAATCGCGCTATTATTGGCCGGTAGCGGCGAAAATAGCGATTTTTGCGCGCAAGCTGCAAAAATAGCATAGTTTCTGGCCGCTAGCGGCGAAAATCGCGCGATTTTCGGCCGCTAGAGGCGAAATTCGCACGATTTTTGGCCGCTAGCTGCGAAAATCGCACGGTTTTTGGCCGCTAGCGGCGAAAATCGCGCTATTTTTGGCCGGTAGCGGCGAAAATCGCGATTTTTGCCCGCCAGCTGCGAAAATCGCATGGTTTTTAACCACTAGCGGCGAAAATCGCGCGGTTTTTGGCCGGTAGCGGCGAAAATCGCGCTATTTTTGCCCGCCAGCTGCAAAAATCGCATAGTTTCTGGCCGGTAGCGGCGAAAATAGCGCGGTTTTCGGCCGTTAGCGGCAAAAATCGCCCGATTTTTGGCCGCTAGCGGCGAAAATCGCACGGTTTTTGGCCGCTAGCGGCGAAAATCGCACGATTTTTGGCCGGTAGCGGCGAAATCGCGAATTTTGCTCGCCAGCTGCGAAAATCGCATGGTTTTTGGCCGCTAGTGGCGAAAATCGCGCGGTTTTTGGCCGGTAGCGGTGAAAATCGCGATTTTTGTCCGCCAGCTGCGAAAATCGCACGATTTTTGCCCGCCAGCTGTGAAAATCGCACGGTTTTTGGCCGCTAGCGGCGAAAATCACGCAGTTTTTGGCCGGTAGCGGCGAAAACCACGCGATTTTTGACCGCCAGCTGCGAATATCGCATTGGTTTTGGCCGCTAGCGGCGAAAATCTCGCGGTTTTTGGCAGGTAGCGGCGAAAATCGCGCTATTTTTGGCCGGTAGTGGCGAAAATCGCGATTTTTGGCCACTAGCGGCGAAAATCGCGTTGTTTTTGGCCGGTAGCGGCGAAAATCGCACTATTTTTGCCCGCCAGGTGCAAAATTCGCATAGTTTCTGGCTGCTAGTTGCGAAAATCGCGCGGTTTTTGGCTGGTAGCGGCGAAAATCGCGCTATTTTTGCCCGCCAGCTGCAAAAATCGCATAGTTAATGGCCGCTAGCGGCGAAATTCGCACGTTTTTTTGGCTGCTAGCGGCGAAATTTGCACGATTTTTGGCCGCTAGCGGCGAAAATAGCCCCTTTTTTGGCCGCTAGCGGCGAAAATCGGTCGATTTTTGGCAGGTAGCGGCAAAATTCGCGCGATTTTTGCCCGCCAGCTTCAAAAATCGCATGGTTTTTGCCCGCTTGCGTCGAAAATAGCGCGGTTTTCGGTCGTTAGCGGCGAAAATCGCCCCATTTTTGGCCGCTAGCGGCGAAAATCGGTCGATTTTTGGCAGGTAGCGGCGAAATTCGCGCGATTTTTGCCCGCCAGCTGCAAAAATCGCATGGTTTCTGGCCGCTAGCGCCGAAAATAGCACGGTTTTCGGCCGTTAGCGGCAAAAATCGCCCGATTTTTGGCCGCTAGCTGCGAAAATCGCGCGATTTTTGGCCGGTAGCGGCCTAAATCGCGCGATTTTTGCCCGCCAGCTGTGAAAATCGCACGGTTTTTGGCCGCAAGCGGCGAAAATCACGCGGTTTTTGGCCGGTAGCGGCAAAAATCGCCCGATTTTTGGCTTCTAGCGGCGAAAATCGCACGGTTTTTGGCTGCTAGCGGCGAAAATTGCGCTATTTTTGGCCGCTAGCGGAAAAATTCGCACTATTTTTGCCCGCCAGGTGCAAAATTCGCATAGTTTCTGGCTGCTAGTTGCGAAAATCGCGCGGTTTTTGGCTGGTAGCGGCAAAAATCGCGCTATTTTTGCCCGCCAGCTGCAAAAATCGCATAGTTAATGGCCGCTAGCGGCGAAAATCGTGCGATTTTTGGCCGCTAGCGGCGAAATTCGCACGTTTTTTTGGCTGCTAGCGGCGAAATTTGCACGATTTTTGGCCGCTAGCGGCGAAAATAGCCCCTTTTTTGGCCGCTAGCGGCGAGAATCGCCCGATTTTTGGCCGCTAGCGGCGAAAATCGCACGGTTTTTGGCCGCTAGCGGCGAAAATCACGCGGTTTTTGGCCGGTAGCGGCAAAAATCGCCCGATTTTTGGCCTCTAGCGGCGAAAATCGCACGGTTTTTGGCTGCTAGCGGCGAAAATCGCGTTGTTTTTGGCTGGTAGCGGCAAAAATCGCGCTATTTTTGCCCGCCAGCTGCAAAAATCGCATAGTTAATGGCCGCTAGCGGCAAAAATCGCGCGATTTTTGGCCACTAGCGGCGAAATTCGCACGATTTTTGGCCGCTAGCGGCGAAAATATCCCTTTTTTGGCCGCTAGCGGCGAAAATCGGTCGATTTTTGGCAGATAGCGGCGAAATTCGCGCGATTTTTGCCCGCCAGCTGCAAAAATCGCATGGTTTCTGGCCGCTAGCACCGAAAATAGCACGGTTTTCGGCCGTTAGCGGCAAAAATCGCCCGATTTTTGGCCTCTAGCGGCGAAAATCGCATGGTTTTTGGCCGCTTGTGGCGAAAATCGCGCGACTTTTGGCCGCTAGCGGAAAAATTCGCACGATTTTTGGCCGCTATCGTTGAAAATCGCCCCATTTTTTGGCCGCTAGCGGCGAAAATAGCCCCTTTTTTGGCTGCTAGCGGCGAAAATCGGTCGATTTTTGGCAGGTAGCGGCGAAATTCGCGCGATTTTTGCCCGCCAGCTTAAAAAATCGCATGGTTTTTGGCCGCTAGCGTCGAAAATAGCGCGGTTTTTGGTCGTTAGCGGCGAAAATAGCCCCTTTTTTGGCCGCTAGCGGCGAAAATCGCGCGATTTTTGGCCGGTAGCGGCCTAAATCACGCGATTTTTGGCCGGTAGCGGCCTAAATCACGCGATTTTTGACCGCCAGCTGCGAAAATCGAATGGATTTTGGCCGCTAGCGGCGAAAATCACGCGGTTTTTGGCCTCTAGCGGCGAAAATAGCCCCTTTTTTGGCCGCTAGCGGCGAAAATCGCGCGATTTTTGGCCGGTAGCGGCCTAAATCGCGCGATTTTTGCCCGCCAGCTTTGAAAATCGCACGGTTTTTGGCCGCTAGCGGCGAAAATCACGCGGTTTTTGGCCGGTAGCAACAAAAATCGCCCGATTTTTGGCCTCTAGCGGCGAAAATCGCACGGTTTTTGGCTGCTAGCGGCGAAAATTGCGCTATTTTTGGCCGGTAGCGGCGAAAATCGCGATTTTTGCCCGCCAGCTGCGAAAATCGCATGGTTTTTGGCCGCTAGCAGCGAAAATCGCGCGGTTTTTGGCCGGTAGCGGCGAAAATCGCGATTTTTGCCCGCCAGCTGCGAAAATCGCATGGTTTTTGGCCGCTAGCGGCGAAAATCACGCGGTTTTTGGCCGGTAGCGGCAAAAATCGCGATTTTTGCCCGCCAGCTGCGAAAATCGCATGGTTTCTGGCCGGTAGCGGCAAAATTTGCACGATTTTTGGCCGCTAACGGCGAAAATCGCCCCATTTTTGGCCACTAGTGGCGAAAATCGCCCCATTTTTGGCCGCTAGCGGCGAAAATCGGTCGATTTTTGGCAGGTAGCGGCGAAATTCGCGCGATTTTTGCCCGCCAGCTGTAAAAATCGCATGGTTTCTGGCCGCTAGAGGCGAAAATCGCGCTATTTTTGGCCAGTAGCAGCGAAAATCGCGCTATTTTTGCCCGCCAGCTGCGAAAATCGCGCTATATTTGCCCGCCAGTTGCGAAAATCGCATGGTTTTTGGCCGCTAGCGGCGAAAATCGCGCGATTTTTGGCCGCTAGCGGCGAAATTTGCACGATTTTTGGCCGCTAACGGCAAAAATAGCCCATTTTTTGGCCGCTAGCGTCGAAAATCGGTCGATTTTTGGCAGGTAGCGGCGAAATTCGCGCGATTTTTGCCCGCCAGCTGCAAAATCGCATAATTTCTGGCCGCTAGAGGCGAAAATCGCGCAATTTTTGGTCTCTAGCGGCGAAATTCGCTCGATTTTTGGCCGCTAGCGGCGAAATTCGCATGATTTTTGGCCGCTAGCGGCTTAAATCGCGCGATTTTTGCAGCTGGCGGGCAAAAATCGCATGGTTTCTGGCCGTTAGCGGCGAAAATCGCTCGATTTTTGGCCGCTAGCGGCGAAAATAGCCCCTTTTTGGCCGCGAGCGGCGAAAATAGCCCCTTTTTTGGCCGCTAGCGGCGAAAATAGCCTCTTTTTTTTGGCCGCTAGCGGCGAAAATAGCCCCTTTTTTGGCCGCTAGCGGCGAAAATAGCCTCTTTTTTGGCCGCTAGCGGCGAAATTAGCACGATTTTTGGCCGCTAGCGGCGAAAAACGCGCTATTTTTGCCCGCCAGCTGCAAAAATCGCACGGGTTTTGGCCGCTAGCGGCAAAAACCGTGCGATTTTTGCCGCTACCGGCCAAAAATCGCGCGATTTTCGCCGCTGGAGGGCAAAAATCCACGTTTCGGTAAGTGCAATAATATCTTTTTTTCTGTACAGACAAGAGCATTTAACTCGTTTACTTTGTGTCCTAGACTTCTACTGTTAGTGTAATATACCCTGTTACGGCCCTCTCGGGACGCAACGGGGTTCTCACTCTGATGTTGTTAGAGGAAGCTATATGTATCCGTTCCCAAGCCAGTAGTGGCTATCAAGGGATGAGATCCGTGACGCAAGTAACTTAAAAGGGAGTAGGGAAAGAAAGTTAAGAACTTAATATTATAATGTTCACCACCACCGATTAAATATATAGAATAAAAGAGTACACAAGGGGGAGGAGTATTAACACTTTACAGGGGGATCATGCACAATCTAGTCTTCTGCTGAAGACTCTTGATCAAGAAGCTAGGTGCCGAGTCCGCGGTGCTTTCTTCGTGGCCTCAAGACGTGTCCTCTGAGAATGCCGAGCCTACCCTGGCCACAGGTCAGCCAAAACACAGGTCCACTGGGGGCACCGTCGTGGAGGCCGTCAACCACACGTCCAGCTGGTCTGCTGGCAGGTACTGAGCCACCAAGGCTGGCACGGCCACTCCACGAACGATAAAAGGGGTACGCCCTAGACAGGAGTCTCGTGTGATATCACAAATCACCCTCCTGTCCTCAATACCCCAGTGGATGATCGTCTCCAACAGTCGGTCCCGGGTAAATCCTTTCACTGCCACTCCAATGGCAGGCTAACACACCACAGTGTTCTTCCGGGGGGGACGACGTCACAACAGCTGCAGCAAACTTCACAGTATGGAGACTGGCTGCCTCGGGTAGACTCACTCCACATCCATCACAGTGGTCCCAGGTCGGCTCTGTAAGCAGACACGTCATCAATAACAGGGACACTAAAACACCACACTTACGGGCTCGGGCGCAAACACCTGACGTATCCAGTCCATAGATGGCGCTGTCGTCGGAGCACCACCTCACCAGAGGTCAGGAGCAGGCTGTGTTGTGAGCTGCACAGGACTGGAAACTGGCCCTTGTGGCCGATATTCGCCGTCCTCATCCGGTGTCGTCGTTCGTTTGGCGGGGGTTTCGGGAGCTGACCCACAGATGGCGTAGTTGTTACTGCTCCTTGCTCGGACGCTGGATCCGGGTTCGTAACACCTCCCCACCAAAAGGAATTTGGTTTGGGGTTCTATAAAAAGAAACAAACCAAATTAGTACGACGACACAACTCCAAATGGACACACATGCATTATAATCTGGAATGGTGAGGCTGTCTCGTCTACAGAACTGTCCTACTGGGCAATTCCGGCACAACGGGAACTTTAAAATTGAAGGCAAGGTCCTGCCTGGTGTAATCTTCCACATCTTCACCGTCTCCACCGAGATGTTAATCCGGAGCATAACCTCACACCTCTCGAGTAAGGATCGGTGTAGACACGATCTGGGGTGACTCGACACTTCCTTATGTCGTGGCACCGATGATGGCTGACCACAGACGGCATTTCTGGTGCCGGTCCGATGGTCCTTCAGGGAGACAGGAACCTGGAATACAGGGGTCTGATAATTCAGAGTGATAGCGACAGCGGGTAAAACAATACTTACTGCATACTCTTCTACTAGGCTTAAACCTAGTTTCCACAGGGCTGCTCGTACGTCGCAGGTGGCATTCGCTCTGCCACCGTCAGGTCGACCAACGTTCCGCATAACGCTGTGTTGAGGCTCAGGCAGTCACGCGGGGGGTGTCAACCTGTCGGAAACAGTCACTCATATTATCACATGTCGTACCTCCTGTATCAATTATCACCTTCCAGGTCCCTCCTTCAACTGCAACACCTGCAGTACAAATCTCTAATCCCTGGGACCTCTTCACGATGTTCATGGGAGCCATCATTCGTCGGGTCGTCCACCGGTCCTCACTGAGAGCACAAACAAGAACAAAATACCGATAGGAAACATTTGGTAAGTCGAGGGATAAGTTTCCTGAGCTTGTCATGTCCATAGCCGGCACCATCCACTAGCCTGGCTTGGACCAAAGAGGGCACTAGACCTTTTGAACACACCTCACATACCTCTGACGTCTGGGGAATCTCTGGCTGGTCCACTACACGCTGTAACTTGCCATACCGCAAGCACACCTCAGCCTTCGCTCCAGACTCGTTGGTATTCGTGGGTGTCTGCACACAAGGCCTCTTTTCTAGCTCAGGTACTTCTGCCATCGTAACCTCATGTTCCTTGTCGAGAGAAGAATCAGGAGACACTGCTAAATAACTGTCGATCTGCGGGGGAGAGGACAAATTAGACATGTTCAAATCCGGGTCTGTCTTTACCTGGACATTACCATTGCCTGTCACCTCAGACCGTGCTGTTCCGGTAGACTCGTCCGCAACCTTGGGATTATTGATGCTCCAATAGGTCACCAAGTCGTTGGCTAGTACCACGTCAACCCCAGCCACAGGGAGGGTATCGACTACTGCCAACGCGCATGTGCCGCTGAAATAAGGCGAGTCGAGATGTACTGACACTAAGGGGGCGATATACTGCGTCCTAGGAAACCCAACCAGGACAACCTCTGGTCTCCCATCCACACTTACTCCCTCGGGTAACGAGCTCTTCACGATCAGGGACTGGGCTGCTCCACTATCTCTGAGCACTACAACTGATCTACCAGTATGATCACTCGTTACATACCCGGTTGAAGTGTGAGGGGCCAACAAACTTGGTCCTTCCTGCTTCGTCGTAGACTGGTTCCCTGCTGGTGGTGTAACACAGCTCATCAACATCACCTCCCTTCGTGCGCTGCCACCTCTTCTGCCTCGGCACCTAGCAGCTACGTGCCCTTTCTGCCCACAAGTCCAGCACACCATATTCCTCCTTGGACTACGGTGTTTCGGACTACTAGGACTTGTTCTTCGGGGGCTACTTGGGGGCGTCTTCTTAGCGCTTCGTGGGACGGGAGTCTCTTCATCGTCCTGAGGTCTGTCAAACCGGCGCTGGTAATTCCTCGGGACGTACTTAGCAGACGGCCTATGAGTCAGGATATACTCTTCAGCCATGGTGGCTGCTGCACTCAAGGTCTCCACCTGCTGTTCCTCTAAGTACGTCTTGAGGTCTCCAGACAAACAATCCTTGAAGTCCTCGAGCAGAATCAGCTGTTCGAGGTCTTCCCTGGTCTCCACCTTCCGAGAGGCACACCATTCCTGGAAAAGTCGCTCCTTGATTGTAGCGAATTCGGTGAAAGTGTGCTCTGAGGTCTTCTTCAGGTTTCTGAATTTTTGCCTATATGCCTCAGGTACCAATTGGTACGCCATGAGCACCACTTTCTTCACCTTGTCGTAATCGCTGGAGTCGTCAAGGGATAACGTAGAGTAGGCGATTTGGGCCTTCCCAGTCAAGACTGACTGTATCATGATGGCCCAATTCTCCCTTGGCCACTCCAAAGAGGCAGCGACTTTCTCGAAGGCTGCAAAGAATTTTGACACTTCCTTCTCATGGAATTTGGGGACCATTTTGATGTTGCGTACCGGATCGAAGCTACTGGTGTCCGTTGTTTGCCTCCGACCACCACCTAATCGCAAAACTTCTAGTTCATGTTGTCTCTCTCTTTCCTCTTTGTCCTGTCGTTCTTGCCTGTCTCGTTCTTCTCGTCTCTCGTCTCTCTTCTCTTTCTCGCTCTTCTCTTTCTCGTTTCTCTTCTCTTTCTCTCTCTTCTTTTCTCTGTCTCGTTCTTCTCGTTCTACGTTCTCTTCTCTATTCTCGTTATCTTCTCTCTCGTTTCTCTTCTCTTTCTAATTCTAAACGCCTCATCGCCAATTCTTTTTCTTTCATCTCCATTTCTTTATCTTTTAATTCTCGTTCCATTTCTAACTTCTTCCATTCAATTTCCCGATTAATTTCCAGGGCACGCATCTTGACTGTTAGGAAGCTGATATTAAGCTCACCTGCATCACTGTCAACGTCACTGCCCTTATCTTCCTTTTCCGTGGAAGCTATGTCTGCACTTTCCTTTGTACTAGGAGTCTCGCCTTCCTGTTTCTCTTCTGCCTTCAGGTGCCGGTGTATCCTTGGACAAGATCTCCACACGGGAATCACTGGCACGGATCTTGATCTCCAGGTAGGCGCTCACTAGTACAAGCTCTGGTTTACTCAGATATTTTAATCTGGCAAGACAATCTTCTCTGTTCAGAAAAGCCTGAACCTCGTCCAGATCATCGATGGTAGCTTTGTCTGCCATTGTCACAGATGGAACACTTAGCACTTAACACACTGCTTACACGTTAGCACTTAACACACCGAGCACTGTTCTACGCCAATATTGCACTTTATCGCACCAAACACTGCACTTGCCAATATTGCACGTAATCACTCCGGGCACCGCACTACCCAATATTGCACTGAGTCCAAGCGAACACTTCGCTCTACAATATTGCACTGAATCACTGAGCACCGCACTAGTCAATATTGCACTTAATCGCTTAATCACAGCGAGCACCGCACTGCACAATATCGCACTTAGTCACTCTGAGCACCGCACAGGACGTATAACGTCACAATCGTCACACACAGGGGGAATTATTTACAGGGATTACGCCACTTCACCACCCCTGTCAAACATACTTAACAAGGGGACGGATCCCGCTGGGGATGCCAATTATGTTACGGCCCTCTCGGGACGCAACGGGGTTCTCACTCTGATGTTGTTAGAGGAAGCTATATGTATCCGTTCCCAAGCCAGTAGTGGCTATCAAGGGATGAGATCCGTGACGCAAGTAACTTAAAAGGGAGTAGGGAAAGAAAGTTAAGAACTTAATATTATAATGTTCACCACCACCGATTAATATATATAGAATAAAAGAGTACACAAGGGGGAGGGGTATTAACACTTTACAGGGGGATCATGCACAATCTAGTCTTCTGCTGAAGACTCTTGATCAAGAAGCTAGGTGCTGAGTCCGCGGTGCTTTCTTCGTGGCCTCAAGACGTGTCCTCTGAGAATGCAGAGCCTACCCTGGCCACAGGTCAGCCAAAACACAGGTCCACTGGGGGCACCGTCGTGGAGGCCGTCAACCACACGTCCAGCTGGTCTGCTGGCAGGTACTGAGCCACCAAGGCTGGCACGGCCACTCCACGAACGATAAAAGGGGTACGCCCTAGACAGGAGTCTCGTGTGATATCACAAATCACCCTCCTGTCCTCAATACCCCAGTGGATGATCGTCTCCAACAGTCGGTCCCGGGTAAATCCTTTCACTGCCACTCCAATGGCAGGCTAACACACCACAGTGTTCTTCCGGGGGGGACGACGTCACAACAGCTGCAGCAAACTTCACAGTATGGAGACTGGCTGCCTCGGGTAGACTCACTCCACTTCCATCACAGTGGTCCCAGGTCGGCTCTGTAAGCAGACACGTCATCAATAACAGGGACACTAAAACACCACACTTACGGGCTCGGGCGCAAACACCTGACGTATCCAGTCCATAGATGGCGCTGTCGTCGGAGCACCACCTCACCAGAGGTCAGGAGCGGCTGTGTTGTGAGCTGCACAGGACTGGAAACTGGCCCTTGTGGCCGATATTCGCCGTCCTCATCCGGTGTCGTCGTTCGTTTGGCGGGGGTTTCGGGAGCTGACCCACAGATGGCGTAGTTGTTACTGCTCCTTGCTCGGACGCTGGATCCGGGTTCGTAACATACCCTAAGTGATTTGTTATTTTAAGGCCCTTCTCTTTCCCTGATCATTTTGCCAATTTGTTTCTCCAACAAACACATACTTTTATTACCTCCTTCCTCCCTATCAATTCCCATACCACTATCTACTAACAGTTTAAACCCAAACAAATGCCTCTAACCACTGGTTCCATTGAGTTTGCAACAGCAACAACCCCAGCCCTCGATAGATGCACCCCATCACGAGCATACATTACACTTCTTCCATAGAAGTGCTCCCAGTTGTCTACGAAAGATAATGCGTTTGATTTGCAATATCTTTCCAGCCGGCAATTGACACATAGTGCCCTCGAAAACCATTCATTCCCAACGCTCTTTCTTGGAAGAATGCCATATATCATCGTGATTCTTCCCTTGCTCCTAACTAATTCTATGGCTTTGTTAAATTTCTGTATCAGTACACATTGAAGCGATGTGTCACCACAAGGGAGTGTCCTCACAGGGACCCCCCTACCCTTGAGGAATGGGGAGGAAGCCTCTCCTCCGGTCCGGAAGTGTCCCAGGTGTTTGCGTCAAGGTGTAGATGTTTGGCATCGTGACTGCCTTCAACGCCCCGCCCTCTCTACCATGAGCAGGACGCCAGAGGCGTCTGGTCCAGCTGCAGGAGGCACCCAGCTGGAAGCTCCTAATGTCACCTCTAGTAAGCAGTTTCCAACCCTCGATGGGCTAAGGCAAACAAGCAAAGATACAGAAGAAATTGACTGGTTAAAAAATAAAATTATGGAATTGGAAGCTAAAATACAAACATTAGTGATGAATCTGCCCGGTGATAGTGAAGTGAATCATGCTAGCGATAATGATCAAGTAAATTCTCCCAGCACCAGTAGTGATGCGAGTGGTAATGTTGCAGCTGCTGAGGCTACTTCACCTGTCTCTACGGAACGTGAGTGTCAAATCCCCATGGGGCATGGTGTTAGAGTAGTCATTGATCCCTCACTGGCACCCCAACTAGATCGTCAAGACACCCTTGATTTGGTTAAAGGTAAAGAGTTTAAAAGAATACCAACTTCTACTCAGGTTAGACGCCTCCTAGACAAAAGTACTCAGGACACACGGAACAAAATTACTTATGTTCTCCAAGTGTTTTACGAACTTAAATGTTACCTTAATTCCCTTGACACTTAACCATGGCTCATCAAACAAAAACAATTAAGTTTCTTTCTTGGAATATTCGAAGTGTTTATCTTCGGATAAATGACGTAATCTTGTATGCTAAAATGAGAGACGTAGATGTGATCTGTTTACAGGAACCATATACGTCCACAACTATCAAGAAGGTCCCACCCAGGATACCTGGGTATATAGCATACAACAACAGTATTGGAACTGGTTTACTAACGTATATTAAGAGTGGATTAATCTGTAAACTAATTAAAAATCATAGGAGTGATAGTATACATTATCAAAAATTCAAATTGCAAACTGCAAATAGCCATTTCCTACTGTATAACATATATGGACGATGTAATGTACTTAAAGCAGACCTGCTACCGAAACCCACAGGTAACACAGTTATGTTATGTATGGGTGACTTTAATGCTCGTCACACTGCTCTTGGTGACGTTCAGTGTAACAATAATGGAAGGGTCTTCTTGAAATACCTTAATGATCATAATATTACTGTGTATGATACTGATAAACAGACCCATTTATTGGGGGTAGACTGGATTATGTGATTGGATACAGCCTAGTAGATAGCAACGTCAACGTTAAGCTCATCCCAGAACTAGTAAGTGATCATTTTGCAATATATTGTGAATACAATGTGGCGGATATTAGGTCCAATCCTCATCCTAGAGTTAAAATTAACATTCCAGACAATCTTAAACAGCACTTTAAGGCTTATGTACATAAGTGGTACACTGGGTATACACCTGTATCAGTGGACCACTTTTACAATGATCTTGTCAGTATCATTACCAGTTATTATGATACCTGGGTTAAATCAAGGGAAAAAAAGAACACTCGTTCTTCCTCATGGACAGAGGATCCTATTATTATTGCAGAGCGAGCTAAAGTGCTTCAGCTTGCTGACTCTTATAAACGAGACAAAACAGCTGACAATTTACTTGCATTCCTTAATGCCAACAGAGATTTTCGCGAGCTTAAGGGTCAAGTTAAGAACACATATTGGGAACAATTCCTACAAGGTATCAATAGAACTACAACATTATCAGAAATGTGGAACAAAATTAAAAACATTACCAAACCTCCAGCCCCAGTTCAGCTTCATCATACTCCTGCAGAATATGCTGACATGCTCCTAGCTCAATGGTCTAGTGTCTCACAAATTTCTTCCTTACCCCCAGATATACAGCAGCATTTAAGACATACCAACATTAACAGAAACTTTAATATTGAAATAGCACGCTCCTCACCAGATTTAACAGATCAGTTTCCTATAACCCCCTTTGAATTAACATCAGCATTAGGAAAACCTAAGCAAACTGCCCCTGGTGAGGATGGTATAACTTATAACATCTTGAACTTACTGAATGATGTCCCTAGCCACCCTCTGCTTGACCTCTATCAAATGAGTCTCTCACAAGGTATCTTGCCAAAGAAATGGACACAAAGTCTCATAATACCAATTCCTAAATCTCTCAAAAATTCAGACCCATTTCCCTTACATCTTGCATGTGTAAAGTCTTGGAGAGAATTGTTCTCAATCGTGTCATGTTTCAGGTCAAAGAAAAACTGGCCCCAAACCTATATGGGTTCATGCCCAAGTGTAGCACACAAACATGCTTTGCTGAATATTTTGTAAACTCCCAGGATGGGACACAGGCAGCCTTTATTGATCTAAAGTCAGCTTTCGATGTAGCGAATGGCGAAATAATATTAGAGCAACTTGCTGAATTTGGAATCAAAGGTAATCTTCTGAGTTGGATAAAGAGCTACCTATCCAACAGGCGTGCTAGTGTCCTATTTAAAGGAGTTAAAAGTACAAGAACAGATGCATTCGAACTAGGCACACCTCAAGGTGGTGTCCTAAGCCCTATGCTCTTCAATATACTTATGCACAAACTTATCCATGACATACCTGTACAACCTACGGAAACAGTTATATGTTATGCTGATGATATTTGTATTATGGCACACAGTAAACCAAGGCTACAAATGTTACTTGATGCATTCTCCAAGAAAGTAGTAGAATGTGGCCTCATAATCTCTGTTGATAAAACAAGGGTTCTTATTCCCCATTCTCTTCATGCTAACTATACTATTAATGGAGTGCCCGTGGAGACTTGTGAGTCTTATAAATATCTTGGAGTCGAGGTTAATGATACAAATCTCATCAGCAACCTGCGTAAAAAACTTGTTGAGCGTCTTAAACCTCTCAGAACTCTTGTTGGCAAAGGATTTGGCATTAACATAAAATATGCTCGTAGTTTTTATATTGCCTTTATACGATCTGTTGTTGATTATTATGCCTTGCATCTTCTTAATTTTTCTCCTAAACAATTACAAGGCCTAGATGTAGTACAGAATGATGCCATGCGCATCATCCTGGGTTGTCCTAGAACTGTCAGAATTGTTAACATGAGAAAGGAACTAAACTTACCTTCCATTTACGAAAGAATAGTTCTACTTAGTACTATGTTTTGCGCCAAAACTTTGAAAAATAATGGTCCCCCCAGCTCTATTCAAATTAAATTGAGATCCATTCTAAACAATTCTGACTGTTCCCTCAATCCGCCGCAAAAAGCTCCCTACAGTGTGTGGCTCAGTTGTTGTGCCTATAATCTTCAGAAACTGAATGTGTCTCTTAACCCTGATAAAACTGTTCACTATATTCCCCCTTGGAAAGATGTGGAGGTCTCTCTGCATTATACTCCCATCAGTGTAAAACAAATGTATAACACTGACATTTTGAGATGTATAACATTAGAAGCTATTGACAGTCATCTTCAAATTCTCAAACCGACTGAATCCTATGCCTTTACTGATGGCTCTGTGCAGTTAGGCATTGGTAGAACAGGTTGTGCATGTGCAGTGTATAAAGGGAATGAAATGATCATGACTAGTACACAGAGATTGAACAACTGGGCAAGCACGACACAGACCGAGCTATTGGGTATTTACCTAGCCACTGAATACCTTAAGCTCAATGGTGGTGGAGTTATTTTCTGTGACTCTAAAAGTGCTCTGCAGTCCTTAAATAACCCATCACAATGTATGTCGGAAGTAGCTTGTAATATTAAATGGAATGTAATTTTTGCCAATGATAATAATTCTTGTATAAAATTTGTGTGGATCCCATCCCATGTTGGAGTTGAAAAACATGACTTTGTAGATCAATTGGCCAATGAGGCTTGCAGGAAAGAAAACATTGATTACGACTTTGGACTATCTAATGCAGTTATTAGAAACATACAAATTAAAGAAATTAATTCAGATTTAGAAGAACTAAGAAATGCACAGAGACCTGAAAGCTGCAGTATTAAAAGTTATGACAAGTTTTGTAATAATAGGTATTTGTATGGTCAGCACAGTAATCGGACCAGGCAATGTGATGTAGTAATTGCGCGAATTCGCCTTGGCTATAGACACATCTGGCAGGTTAGTGAGGCTGAGCCACTACCAGAATATTCAGATTGTAAACTCTGTGATAAACCTTTAATGCATTCACTAGAACACTATATTGATGAATGTGAAACCGTAAAAGACTTTAGACCTCCTGGCCTATTGTACCACCAACTGTGTAACTATTTTATTGACTCAGGTGTTCTGGACGACATCCTAACAATTTACCCAAAATTTGCTTGTCCATTTTAAAGAATGAAGAACAATTTTTATTTATATTCTAAGCTGTATCACTTATGAACCCATCCCTGCCCTTGTGTGGCAGTGCACAATAGAAAGTTGTGTTCACATATCCACACATTAAAACATTGATTGTAACCAGGATATATATGTGCTTCAGCCTACAGTTTAGGCCTATTGTCTTATGTATGACCCTCTGTCCTGCGTGACAGTGAATACTAGCATTAACCTCAATTTAATAAGACTATCAAAATCCTCAGATTAGGCAAAATTGTAATTAATTTTGTCAATAAAGATGTTAATAATAATAATAATGTGTCACCACCGCACCAAACCTAGCTGGCAACTCGGAACACAGTTCCTGCTCCGGGAAATCCACCGGCACACCGTGCATACTCACAAAAGTCAGCGGGCCCCATGGATCCGTTCCCCGCACAGTCACAGCAGAAGCAGGTAGCGTAAACGACTCGTCAGTGTAGCGGCGTACAAAATCCAGGTAGCCGGCTGACGTGGCAAATTTCACCGCCACACGTATATACGTAAGTTTCTCCAGGCCTAGAAGATCGGCGACCTTCACATCCAAAACATCCAGTAACGCGACTAATACAAGAAGCCAATCCACAGGAGCTGAGAAAGCAAGCCCCACAGTATCTACACGGCGAATCGGCCTACTCCCAGGCGCCACCATGCCGCCAGCTAACACGCCGGTCAGCGGCCGCACCACGTCCCTCGCAGCGGCCAACAACTACTGGTTTGATTGTTGCCGTGGAAGGCGGCTAGTTAATTGTGCACCCCATACTCACCCTGTGAGCGGTAGCGCAAAAGCATTACAGAGGGCACAAAAGGTCTTTATCAGACCTCATCTTAGATTATTACATAAACAATTTCTTCAGTCCTTCACACCTTATAGATACAATGTCAGCTAGTTACAGAGAAAGTGCTATCAACTACTGGGAACGCGAGACGTGGCGACGACTGCCCCCTCCAGTGGCGAGGCCTGAACTCCACGGTACTCTGCCTTGTACTGTAGTGTACTGTACGGTACTGTACTGTTCTCTATTGTACTGTACAGTACTGTGCCCTTGACTGTACTGTATCGTAACAGTACTGTATTGTAATGTATACAGTACAGTATACTGTAGTGTATCGTACCGTATGGAACTGTACTGTATGGTACTGTACTATGCTGTACTGTGTTGTACTGTACATACAGCTTGAATAAGTAATCTTATTATTTAATAATTATAATAATACTTATTAAATAAGTATTCGAAAATCATCATTTGTGAGTGTAATGTAAAACATTAAATTTATTTATTTATATACAAGAAGTAAGTAAGTAATTATCAAAAGAAGGCACCAAACCGGGAAGGCTATGTAGCACCATCAAATACGCAAAATAATCAGAGGGCGCTAAATATCACCAAGGATGCCAATACGAGAACAAAAACGCATAAGGCGAACGATATCAAAAGTATCAGAGTCACCAAGAATTCTATCGAGGGACAGGTGACCGCGAGGGGCGGTCGGAAAGCAAGACACACGCTCGTCCTGGAAGTCAGGACATTCAAGAAGGACATGCACGACCGTAAGAGGGACAATGCAACTAGGACAATAAGGAGCAGGGCGGCGCTCCATCAAGTGACCATGGGTTAAGCGAGTATGGCCAATACGCAACCTCGCCAGAGCCGTTTCCCACCGCCGGTTACGGTGGAAGGAGGACGGCCACGAGGAAACAACATTTAAGAGTACGTAGCTTGTTACCAGTAACAGACAACCAAGAAGCCTGCCAACGGGTAAGGACTGAGGAATGGATAACCGGGTAAAAGTCGGAATACGGAATGCCTTTACGAGAGATGGGACAAGAGCGGACAGCTTCCTTAGCGGCAGCATCCGCACGCTCATTTAAAGACACCAATATGGCTGGGAACCCAACAAAACTCAACCGACTTAAATTTACTGTGAACGAGAAACAGCCAATGCTGGATCTCGACAACTACTGGATGAACCGGATTAAAGGACCCGAGAGCCATGAGGGCACTACGAGAGTCAACAACAACCACAAAGGAAGACTGACAACGAGAAAGCAGGAGACGAAGAGCATAGAGAATAGCATAAAGTTCCGCTGTAAAGATGCTAGTCTCCGGAGGCAAGCGACACATATAAGTGCGATCAGGAAAAACAACAGAGTAGCCAACACCGTCCGCTGACTTAGACCCATCGGTGAAGACAGAAACGGAGCGGGAGTGAGAAGAAAAGTGCTCGAGGAAAAGGCGTTTTAGAACCGTAGGAGGGGTAAAAGCTTTAGTGATACGGGTCAAGGAAGTACAAAACCGCGGAAGAGGGACCCTCCACGGGGGCAAAGAAGAAACACGAGGAGAAACATCAGAAATACGAACGGAGAGAGAATCCTGTAGGCGAGATAACCGGACAGAAAGAGGGAGGTGGTGAAGAGGAACAGGAACCGCAGGAGGGGTAAAAGTTAAAGCACGACAGAGGCGAGAGGAAGGATGTTGCAAGGACCGCGCAAGATAGCGAAGACAGTAGCGATCACGGCGGTCCTGGAGAGACAGGAAGCCAGTGTCAACATATAAGCTAAGGATGGGAGTCGAACGAAAGGCACCAGAACTGAGGCGCAACCCAGTATGGTGCAAAGCATCAAGACGGCGAAGAGTAGAAGGAGAAGCAGACGAGTAAGCAGGGCAACCATAATCGAGCTTAGACAGGACGAGAGAGGAATGTAAAGCAAGGAGAGTGCGCCTATCTGCCCCCCAAGAAGTATGGGACAAGACCCGAAGGAGGGTAAGGGCCTTAGAGCACTCAACACGGAGGTAAGAGATATGGGGAGACCAAGACAAACGAGTGTCAAGGAATAACCCCAAAAGCTTCGCGGAATCTTTGTATTCAAGGGGATGACCATAAAGTGACAAAGAGGGACGAAGAACAACCCGTTTCCGCGTAAAAGTCATGGCACAAGTCTTAGAAGTAGAGAACTTGAAGCCATGACCTGTGGCCCAAGACGACACGGCATCAATTGCAAGTTGAAGCCGGCGTTGAAGGAGAGGCGAATCATCACCCTGACAACAAAGGGTAAGATCATCGACATAGAGAGCGGAGAAGACACCAGAAGGAAGAGAGGAAAGAAGACCATTGAGGGCAACAAGAAAAAGAGTAGTGCTCAGAACACTACCCTGGGGCACACCTTCGTATTGCTGAAAAGAGGGAGAGCGCGCGGTACCAAGGCGCACCCGAAAGGAACGACGAGAGGGGAAGCTGCGAAGAAAGAGAGGGAGATGACCACGAAGGCCAAAAGAATGAAGTTGAGATAGGATATGATACCGCCAAGTGGTGTCGTAAGCCTTTTCTAGGTCAAAAAGGACGGCAACAACGGAGGTCTTCGCAGCAAAAGCAGTACGAATATAGACCTCCAAGTTCACCAGGACATCTGTCGTGCTGCGGCACTTGCGGAAACCAAATTGAGAAGGGGAGAGGAGGTGATGGTGTTCCAGGAACCACATCAGACGTACGTTAACCATACGTTCAAAGAGTTTGCAGACAACTTGTGAGAGCAATAGGGCGAAAGTCCTTAGGGGAAGTACCCAGAGACCCCGGTTTGCGAACAGAGAGGACAACGGCATCGAGCCAGTCCTCAGGGACTGACGACGACTCCCAGATCCGATTGTACAGACTCAGTAAATACTGAGACGTGCTCGGAGGGAGATGGCGAAGCATCTCATAATGAATACCATCGGAGCCCGCCGCCGTAGAACCGCAGAGGGCCAGGGCAGAACGAAGTTCAGAGAGAGAGAAGGGATCATTATAGGGAAGCTGAAGACGAGTGCAGAAATCTAAAGGACGAGACTCAAGGACAGGTTTACGAAGAAGGAAAGATTGGGGAAGATGAAGACCAGAGCTAACAGAAGAAAAGTGGGAACCCAGTTCGGAAGCGACCTGCAACGGGTCCGCCACAAGAGTATCATGGAGGTGAAGGACCGGTGAAACATCGGGAACGAACTTACCCGCTATCTTGCGGATACGCTTCCAGATCTGGGCCAGAGGGGTTTCGGACGTAATTGTTGAGACATAAGATGCCCAACATTCACGTTTAGCCATACGGATGGCCCTACGGGCCACCGCACTCGCTTTCCGAAAGAAAAGAATCGGTCGTCTGCCTACGGCGGTGCCTCTTCCAGGCTGCACGCTTACAGCGGACAGCCCGAGCACAGTCCGCATTCCACCAGGGAACGCACTTCCGTGGACCCCGAGAGGAAGAGCGAGGAATAGAGCGGAGGGCAGCGTTGAAGACAGTGTCATGAAAAAGGAGGAGAGCGCGAGAGAGGGGCAGAAGGGAGAGGTCAGAGAGAGTAGCACTGAGGGAAAATAGGGTCCAGTCCGCCTTAGCAAACTGCCACCTAGGGAAAGAGAGGGAAGGGCGAAAAGAGAAAAAGGAAACAAGGATGGGGAAATGATCACTTCCATGGAGGTCATCAAGAACCTGCCACGTGAAATCTAAGTAAAGAGAAGAAGAGCAGAGAGAAAGATCAAGACAAGAAAGGGTGCGAGTCCGAGAGTTCCAAATGAGTGGGCTCACCAGAATTCAGAAGAGACAGGGAAGAAGAGAGGAGAAACGGCTCAAGGAGGCGACCCCGGGTATTCGTCAGAACGTCACCCCAAAGTGAATGACGACAATTGAAGTCACCCAGCAGGAGCACAGGCTCCGGCAAGGAGTCCAGGTGTTTCAAATCAGGAAGAAAGAGCGGGACACTAGGGGGGGAGATAAATGGAACAAACTGTGTACCATTTCCCCACAAAGATACGAGCAGCAGAACAATGGAGAGGCGAAGGAAAAAGTAAAGGAACAAAGGGAACATCAGCCCGAATCAAGAGAGCAGAAGAATTAGAAGCCCCAGCAATGGCTGGGGGGGGGGGGGGGGGAGAGAAAGGAATAGCCACGAAAACGACCAGGACGAGCACCAAGCATTGGCTCCTGGAGACAGACACAAAGGGGCGAAAACCGCGAAATCAGAAGTTGGAGTTCGAGGAAATTGGCGTAATAACCTCGAACGTTCCATTGAAGAATGGACAACGACGAGAAGAGAAAGGACAAAAACAGAGAACAAGGAAGAAACAAAGGCGAAAGAGCAACAGCACGTTAAAGAATATCAGGGTCGGGATCAGTGTCAGCAAAGTCAGGGTTAGGGGGCATGGGTAAACTGAGCAAAGACGGAGGGAAGGAAACGGGAGAACAGATCAGAGGTGGGCGGGCAGGGTCTGGAGGAGGAGGAAGAGGAGGAGACAACGGAGAGGAGCCGTCAAGGACAGCAGCAGGAGGAGGGGGAGTAGAAAGAGGGGAGCGCACCCCAGCAAGAGCAGCAACCGAAAGGGAAGCAGGGGCCAAAGAAACCTCCATAGCAGGAACAGGGGGCGCAAGCACTGAAACGGGAGGGGAAGGAGCAATAGAGCCAGGAGGAGGAGCTGAGGAAGAAAGCGAAGCCTTCTTACCCGCCGGGGAAGAGGAAGGAGAGGAGCCAGGCTTACGCTTCTGACTTAAAGAGACCGGTGTCCCAGCAACTACGTACCGGGCAACGGATTCCAGTGTCTCAACAGGAGAAGCCGAACGAGAGCACACACGACGGCCGTTAGGAGAGCGATGGACATCCGCCCGCACCGACAGGCGGTGGGGAGAGCCGATAGATGGAGGAAGAGGATGGGAAGGAGGATCGGAGGGGGACGAGGAAGAAGACACAGAAGACACGACAGACCGGGTAGAAGGAAGGGGAACCCCAAACAGAGGACCAGGAGGAGGATCCTTCGGGAGAGAACCCAAAGGAACAGAGGAGGGGGCAGTGGGCGCATCAGGGTCCAAGGCCCGGAAACGGTTGCGAGTCTGAGGAAGGCGGGAAGGACGAGGAGAGGAAGAGCGCAACACGCGAGCATAAGAGATATTAGCATAAGGCGGGAGCCGGCGAACCTGGCGCCTCGCCTCAGGAAAAGATAAACGCTCCCGGTGCTTCAGGTTGAGGACAGCTGCCTCAAGCTTGTAATGGACACACGCACGGGAGAAGGTAGGATGGGCCTCACCGCAGTTGAGGCAACGAGCCTGGGGAGAAGTGCACTCCGACTTAGAGTGACCTTCGCCACCACACAAAGGACAGAGAGAGACAGTCCCGGAGCAGCGGAGGGAACCATGCCCAAACCTCCAGCACTTGTTGCAGAGCCGAGGAGAAGGAATGTACTCCTGGACAGAGCACCTGGCACCAGCAAGAATGACAGAGGGTGGAAGGGTCCTACCATCAAAGGTAATCTTCACAACCCGGAGGGGTTGACGGCGACTACCACGAGGGGGACGAGTAAACGTGTCCACCTGGAGACTAGAATGGCCCTGGGCAGCGAGGATATGTCGAATATCGTCGTGGCAGTCGCGCAGGTCCCGAACACCGGTTGCAACATGGGGCGGTTGCAACATGGGGCGGGAGCAAAATAGTGCCAACACTGGCATTCAACTGAGCGTTCTTCGAGACCCGAACGGGGGTCTCGCCAAGGCAGGATAAGGCAGCCAAGCGGGAAGCAGCATCCTGAGAAGGAGCAGCAACGACACGTGTACCGAGACGAGTGGGGTTGAAAGTAATGGAGGCATCCACGGAATCAATGAGATGTCTATGAAGGGAGAAATCGTCAGGAGGCGCAGAATCAAGAGGGAGGAGATCAAACTATTTGGCCCACGAAGCGGGACCAAACAAGGCTTGATAGGTAGCAGAACTGGAAGGAATCGAGCGAGGGCGGCCGTGACGAGGACGGCGGTGAGAACCCCCAGAGAGAGAGGGGTTAAAAGGCGCAGTAGTTACAATTAGAGAAGGAGCCGCGCCAGGGGACGAGGTAGTCACCACTGGGGGCTTGGGGCTCGACCCAACCACAGAGGAGGGAGGGGAGCCAGGGGAAGGAGTCAGAGAGGCCAAAGGAGGAGCAAGGTCGGGGCCCAATGCAGCGGAGGCTACAGAGCCCGGTCTTCCAATACGGACCGACTCGGGGGCTTGGTCGCCCACCCCACGAGCCTGAGAAGGTAAGCCAGAAGCAGCCGAAACAGGGGTTATCATCTTGACGAAAAGAAGAATTCACTCACAAATGTGCCCCCACACCCACCATGAAGCCACAATCAGAGGCAGGACACCCAACAAGAAGCTATCGCCGATCTTGTCGGGGCCTCCTAGGGGTGCGTCGTGAGTATACGCCCCACAAACGCCACCTTAAGAAACCGACAGTCCGTCGAGATCGGGTTCAGTGACGAAGTGGGGATTGACAAAAGGTTCCCCTCGCTCTCTACGTCGGGTACTGCAGTTCTACGGGTGCATGAGTATGCCTCCTCAAGCACCCGGGCGTCAAAATAGAAGAAGTCCATGGACGAACCAGAACGAGCAAAAGGTCGGCAGGAAACGGCAAGCAGATAGGAGAAGAGGGGGGAGAAAAACGAAACAGAAGGAAAAGGTGCCCAGCAGAATTGGAGAGGACGGCAGCAGGAGCACAAGGCTAGAAAAGGACAGAGGACTGTCCTAAGGAGCATCACACTCCGGCAGCCGCCCACGAAGCCCCCACACGGCGACAACGAGCTGAGCGGGGAGGGGGGGTAGTCCATAAAACTGAAATCGCAACTAGTACTAAATGGTATTAAATGTAATTGATTTATACGTGATAATTAAGGATTATTCATTATAATTATTCCATAATACTTTATTGTTATGCACTAGTCAATAATTATTTATCATTCATCGTAATGAGCAAATATTTTTAATTAGTATAATGATTACCTATTTGATTCATTAATCTATAATAATAAATGAAATATTTATTAATATATAATAAAATAATTTATTGACCATTTTAAATAAACAAGTTCCCAATCTGAGGACGTTTTCTTCCAACCTCAGAAAATTAACTTTCTAGTATTGTTATCGTTCAACGTTCTGTAGTGACAAATGTTGAAACAAAGGTTAAAGTAAAACGGTATAGAGAAATACAATAGAAAATAGATATGAATAATACCTTTGATGTTTGTAACATTTTTGCTTTCTCCTCACTTGCACAATAGTTACTGTGTTGGGAGAGTCTGTCCGAGAAAATCTCGTATCTCACGGAATGTGACGGACAGGGCAAAGATAGTTTTATTATTAATCATGGAAGAAAGTAGAGTGAGAATATTATCTTTGAGCGTTAATGTGTTAAAATTTAGTGCGGTGGATGTACACGAATATACTCTTAGATAGTCGTATATTAACGTGAAATGTTAAATGGGATTGTTGTATTTGTACTCAGTGAAGTTGTGCGCCGGGGATGGGTAGAAATGCCCTAAGCTACTCGTGATTTGGTAACATTTCTCAAGAAACATACATGAACTTTAATACATAATGTTCTTTCGATAGTTATCAATAACTATAGAAATAAGGAAATAAGTAGTGTACCACTTCAAATTGTTTGGATGTGTGATATTATTATAGACATTATACCTCTGAGCTACAAGAATTTAGCCCCAAGATTCAAACATTTTTATGCTGTGCTTAGTATATTAAACTGCAATGTTAAATGGGATTTTTGTATTGTGAATTGTACTGACAGAATTTGTGCGCCCCCTTGAGGTTCTTTAAGTCGAGGGGAGTAGATATACCCTAAACTACTCTACTTCTGAAAGGGATAGAGTAGTTTAGGGTATATCTACTCCCCTCGACTTCAAGAACCTCAAGGGGGCGCACAAATTCTGTCAGTACAATTCACAATACAAAAATCCCATTTAACATTGCAGTTTAATATACTAAGCACAGCATAAAAATGTTTGAATCTTGGGGCTAAATTCTTGTAGCTCCGAGGTATAATGTCTATAATAATATCACACATCCAAACAATTTGAAGTGGTACACTACTTATTTCCTTATTTCTATAGTTATCCATAAGTTGACACTCGAATGAGCATGTATTAAAGTTCAAGTATGTTTATTGGGACAAGTTACAAATATTTATTATAAACAAATTCAACAATGTTACAAACATCAAAAGGTATTATTCATATCTATTTCTTTATATAATGGTAATTATATTTGTTACAAATTAATAAATATTTATTTTATAAGTATTATTATATAATAGCTAATCATTATACTAATTATTTGATTCATTTAAAATATTTGCTCATTACGATTAATAATAAATAATTACTGACTAAGTGCATAACAATAAAGTATTAAGGAATAATTATAATTAATAATTATAAAGTATAAATAATTTACTAACTACATCTATAGGTAGTAAATGAAAGTTGCATTAATTTCATTACACTAATTACAATTCATGGGATTATTTCGTAGCTATCTGCAGGCTTATCACTTTGGGGGTTCCGGCGGAGCACCGACAACCCCGAAGGGCGAACGCGGCGGCTGCCCGCTGTAACTAGGGATGTGTGTCGACCTCATGGGTGCAGTAGTCTGCCCTCGGCCTCCATCCCTTTTCCTTGTTCATCAATGGTGTACCTTGTGCGCCTTCCGTAGTCGGTTCTGGAAGTATTAAGGCAGTAAGGGGGAGCATGCAGTATGAACGTGACGGGCAAGGAACCTACCCCTTAAGGGCACTGCTGGAATTACTTTCTAAGAGGAGGGGCACATTTCCGGAACCGAACTGGGCAAGTGTCTAATGGATAAAGCCAGGCTGATACCCTGTGGGAAAACTCTGAAAAGGAACACTGGCACAGGGGAAAGGAAGACAAAAAGATCTTCCAGGAAACTAGTCTGTAGCGAACTATGGTAACTACCAACCCGAGCAGAACTTTTGCGGGAAAAACCAAGACAACTAAAAAAGGTTGGGGATGGAGGGGGGGGGGGGGAAGAACACAACGAAGTTCAGAGAGAACGGATCATTATAGGGAAGCTGAAGACGAGTACAGAAATCTAAAGGACGAGACTCAAGGACAGGTTTACGAAGAACGAAAGATTGGGGGAAGATGAACACCAGAGCTAACAAGAAAAGTGCGAACAAAATTCAGAAGCGACCTGCAACGGGTCCGCCACAACAGTACCACCGAGGTGAAGGACCGGTGAAACATTAGGAACGAACTTGCCCGCTAGCTTCCGGATACGCTTCCAGATCTGGGGCACAGGAGTTTCCGATGTATTTGTTGAGACACAACATACCCAACATTTACGTTTAGCCGTACGGATGGCCCTACGGGCCACCGCACTCTTTCCGAAACAAAAGATTCGCCCGTCTGCCGACGGCGGTGCCTCTTCCAGGCAGCACGCTTACAGCGGACAGCCCGAGCACAATCCGCATTCCACCAGGGGACGCACTTCCGCGGACCAACACAGGAAGAGCGAGGAATAGAGCGGAGAGCAGCGTTGAACACATGAAAAACGAGGAGAGCACGAGGGAGAGGTCAGAGAGAGCAGCACTGAGGGTAAATGCGTTCAAGTCCACCTTAGCAAACTGCCACCTAGGGAAGGAAAGAGAAGGGACAAAAGAGAAATAGGAACCAAGGATGGGGAAATGATCACTGCCATGGAGGTCATCAAGAATCTGCCACGTGAAATCTAAGTAAACAGAAGAAAACCACAATCAAGACAGGAAAGGGTAAGAGTCCCAGAGTCCAAGTCCAAGGCCTCACCAAAATTCAGGAGACAGGGAAGAACAGAGGATAAAGGGCTCAACAAGGCGACCTCGGGTATTCGTCAGAAGATCACCCAAAACACAATCACGACAATTTAAATCACCAAGCTGGAGCACAGGCTCCGGCAAGGAGCCCAGGTGGTGTTTCAAATCAGGAACAGAAAGCGACACACTGGGGGGAGATAAATGGAACAAAATGTACCATTTCCCAAAAACAGATACGAGCTGCACAACAATGGAGACGGGAAAGAACAAATAACCGGACAAAGGGAACATCAGCGCGAATCAAGACAGCACATGAATTACCAGCCTGCAACCGGTCCCCACAACAGTACCACGGGAGGAGGAGGAACGAATAGCCACGAAAACGACCAGGACGAGCACCAAGCATCAGCTCCTGGAGACAGACACAAAGGGGCCAAAACCGCGACATTGGAACTTGGAGTTCGAGGAAATTGCCGTAAAAACTCACAACGTTCAAGAATATACTTCGACGAAACGAGAAAAGACAGAACAAGGAAGAAACAAAGGCGAAAGAGCAACACAGCACGTTAAAGAATATCAGGCTCGGGATCAGGGGCTATGGGTAAACTGAGGAAAGACCCGCTTTCTATGGCGGGAAACGCTGGCGGGTGGCACCGGCTCCGACACTGCTGCTGAAAATTCGTGTTAATTTCGTCTCCACTCAACGTTGCATGGCCTAACTGCTGCCCAGCACGAGTTAAGTGCATGGAGACTTAATATGCCATAACTCACAGTGAACCTCAACAGTAATCAACCAAAATTAACCAATTTTCGCCTGCCTTTCTACGACCCTTCTGCCAAGTGTTCCCTATACGCCCATCCCTACTATAATTCACCAAGTATCTACCTTTAGAAACACTACCAAGAATCTATTCGCCGAAAACATGCCCAAACATAACAAGCAAGGTAGGAGTGCCTCTCGCTCTGGATCCATTACTCCTAGAGATCTGAATGAAACACTGGCAACGCTGCAACCCTCACCGATGTTGGTAAACACAGCATCCGCTCCCCCTCCTCACTCCCCCCCTTCAACTCACCTCGAATCTCTAGCTGTAGAATTCACTCAATCTATGGCTCCCTGTCTAAACTTCAAACCTCTCAGAAGTAATCCATGGCTTCAGAAACTGCACAACCTTGTGAAAATGCAATCTGAAGCTATCTCGGCCCTCCAAGCCACAGTCACCCGACAACAACATACCATAGACCGCCTCCTTGAATCGTTGACGAACAACAACCAAGAAATTCTCAACTTACAATCTGTTGCAAATGGTGCAATGGATCAAATACATAAGATTCAGGCCGAAGAAACCCTCTCAGCTCAAAGTGACCTCCTTCAAAAGCTGGAAAAACAGATCAATCTCCTTCAGATTCACCAGGCGGCTTCCGAAGATGACCAAGAGCAACAACAACTTCATGACTCCCTGATAATTAGCTCTACTGATCTACCTGATGAACAACAAGGTGAGAATTGCTGTAACATAGCCCACACCCTAATTAATTCAAAGATCAGTGTCAATGTTCAAATCAAATCGGCCATTAGGATAGATAAAAACAATCCCCGTAACAGTAGGAGAATGCTCATCAAACTTGCAAATCCCTCTGCGAAGTTTGACCTCATACAATCAGCTGCTAAGCAAAAAGCCAACCTCTATAAATGAGTGTCTTACAAAGCAGCGTGGATCCCTCCTCTTCAGGCTGCGTCAAATTAGCAAACATAACCCTGGTCTTATCAAGCAGTGCTACACTAGGAATGGTACGATTTTTGCGAAGAAGGAAAGTACAGGAAAAAGATATGAAATAAAATGTGACCAACAACTCCTGGCCTTCTTAAGTGATTGTGGCATATCTGAAAACCTGAACCCGACCAATGCCAGTACTTAAAATAACTTTCAGTGCCTGAGCCTAACCTAACTTAATCTAACTTTGTCTAAGGTGCTGTCCCTGCCTTACCATTTACCTAATGTTCTCTCATTCATATAATTTCCTAAATAATCCATCAAGTCTCCATGCACTTATGCAAGCATCTACCTCAGTTTCATTGTAAAATTTTACTCTTAAATCTAATCTTACCCTATTCCATTTATATTTTAAATTTGTATTGATCTGTCATTTATTGAAATCAATTATTGATCTCATTTTGTTCTTTTAATTAAGTTCATACTAATCATAGGTTAAAACTAAGCTAAATAAAATTTATTATCTTTAAGATTTTTACTTTACAATTATCATTTGTCAAATTTTTTTTATATATTCATCTTGACAGTCTACTGATTTTTTGTTCTCTCCACCAAACTTGTGTATCCTCCATGGCTATCTAGTGACCTTAATTCTACCTCTAATTGTTTCAATTTTGTTTACTTTCATTTATTGTTGTGTTTTGCCATAATTATTCTAATTTTAGCAGACTCAATACTTTGTAAGCTCTTATTGTATTGTTATATTATATTGTTGTGTTTTGCCATAATTACTTTATTTTACAGCAGATTTAGTTTTCATCTGTTCCTGTAATTGCTTATCTTATTGTATCGTGACATTCTTATCTATATGCTTACTGATATTGATCCTGATCGAAATCTGTCCCATATCCACACTAATCAGCACATTGATCATCATCATTGCAGGTATTACACAGCAAATCTTGCAAAAAACAAACTCCTAAATAGCACCTGCTTATCAGTTTACAATCAAAATGTTAGATCACTTGGTAAACATTATGATATAAATGCACTACTTACAGCACTAAATTATCGTTCATCATTTTAACAGAAACTTGGCTAAGTAATGACTATACCCAACTCTACAATTTAGCTGGTTACAAAGCCATTCATAACTGCATGCCTAACAAAAAAGGTGGCGGTACAGCAATATATTACAAAGATACCTTCATTTGCAATAGTGTCATTTGCAATAGTGTCATTAGTGATAGAGACGACTATTGTGAATATACCTTTGCCAAGTTCTCCAGTAAATCCCTTAAATCCTCCCTGATAATCGGTGCCATCTATAGATTTCCTAATACCAACAGCTTTATTCTCTGACAATGTAAGGAATCTTATAAATAACAATCTCGACAAAAATCACATTATTCTGGGAGGTGATTTCAATATTGACCTGGGTCTTCAAAACAACCCTCAAGTTGACTATTTCCGTAACAGCATGTACTCCTGTATGCTAATCCCCACAATCACCAAGCCCACCCGAGTCACTCAAACATCTGCCACTACCCTGGATCACCTATGGACTAATATAACAGCTCCCCTTACATCTGGGGTAATTTATGACAGAACAACTGACCACTATCCTACTTTCCTCATAGCAAACATTGACACATCACCACCAGAAACCAAAAAACTTTCATTCAGGCTGCATAGTGAATCAGCTTTTGGCAATCTCTCTAATGCACTTCACAATATTAACTGGGAATCTGAATTTAATACTTCACAGGATATAAACTCATCAACTAACCTCTTTCTCTCCAAAACTAAGCCTCTACAACACTCACTGTCCCCTCCTTACCAAACAAGTAACTGATAAAAGAAAAAATAACCCGTGGCTCACAAGTGGCATAATTAAATCAATCAAAAAACATGAATACGAAAAGAAATTTAAGAGTGGCCTAATTTCAATGGAAGTAGTTAAAAGGTACTCATCAGTGCTTACCAGTATCATAAGAAAAGCAAAACTTTCATATTATGAGACTAGATTCAAAGAAGCAAAAGGCAACTTGAAAAGCACATGGAATACCATCTCTAACATCCTGGGAACTAAACAACACTCCCACAACCAGATAACACTAAGGATGGCCTTACACTGTCATCTGACTTAGAAATGGCGAATGAATTTAATAGCTTTTTCATCGATTGGTGCTAACCTTGCAAGTAAAATCCCACAGACTCAGACACATCAACACATCTCTCAGGCAGCTATCCAAACTACTCTTCTCTCACCAGTCAGCCAGTCAGATGTTGTGTCCATCATACACTCACTAAAAACCAAAGCTGGGAACATCAGTGAAATCCCATCCATTGTATACAAGAGCGCCTCCCATGCCCTTGCACCACCTATAGCTCTGCTGTTCAACAAATCCCTTGAGTGTCATACCTTCCCTGATATCCTTAAAAACGCAAGAGTAACGCCAGTTCATAAAGGAGGTAATCCGTCAGACATAACTACAGACCAATATCGAACCTACCCATACTATCAAAAATATTTGAAAAAATTATCAACAAACAGCTCTACTCCTATCTCGTAAAATTCGACATTCTTAGCCCCTGTCAGTTTGGCTTCCGCTCTCAAAAGAGTACCAACGATGCAATTATTAGTCTCCTTGATACAATTTACTCTGCCCTTGACAAAAATGAGTTTCCAATTGGACTCTTCATTGACCTGAAAAAGGCCTTTGATACTGTTAATCACGATTACCTCTTATGTAAACTCCATCATTATGGAATCCGAGACCATGCACTGGACTATATCCAATCCTATCTTAGTGATAGACACCAATGTGTAGCCATCAATAATATAATCTCTCCCATTCTACCAATAACCGTTGGAGTGCCTCAGGGCAGCATCTTGGAACCCCTACTATTTCTTATATACATTAATGATCTGCCTAATGTCTCTGAAACCTATTTTGTTTGCTGATGATACTACCCTCATTTACTCCAACCCCAACCCACATACACTAAATGATGTTAATAATGAACTAAAAAAAGTCCACTTATGGATGTCAACCAACAAACTAACACTTAACAGAAAAGACCTACTACATCCCATTTGGAAGCAAATCTACAAATGCAATTCAGCTTCAGATTGACAATGTAAACATTAGCAATAAAAATGATGGAAAGTCTTGGCATATTCCTAGACAAGAGACTCAACTTCAGTACCCACATACAACACATAACTAAGAGCCTCTAAAACAGTTGGTATACTCTCCAAAATCAGATATGTTCCTAACTCTGCTCTATATTATGCACTAATCTATCCCCATCTCAACTATGGTAACTGTGCATGGGGTTCAACCACTGCAAACCACCTCAAGTCCATCATCACCCAGCAAAAATCTGCTCTCAGAATAATATCAAATTCTGCTTTCGGACAACACACAGCCCCCTTGTTTAACTCCCTAAACATGCTAAACAATCTCACTCCACAAATTCTCTTGTCAACTACATTTACAAAACCCTGTTCTTAAATGCAAATCCTTGTCTGAAACTCTTCCTGGACAGATGTAATAGGACCCATTATCACCACACCAGAAATAATATCTCTTCGATATCCCCAGAGTTAAACTTAATTTTTGTAAACACTATGCAAATAAAGGGACCCAGTTTATGGAACTCGCTCCCTACTGAATTGAAAAGCTGTCCAACTTTTACATCATTCAAAAGCAATACTAAAAAGTACCTAATTCCATCTTCATAGTTTCTCTTTTTGCCTTAAAATTGCACTATCTATTGCTACCCAATCTCCCAACCTTTTGTTCCCAATTTGAACATCTTTACCATTGAGATCATTGCTGTTTTCTTATATGTGCTGCCATTCTATTGTATGGTGTTTATAAATCTTTTTTATCTTTTGCTACCCAGTCTCCCAATCTTTATGTACCCATTCTGAACATCCTTACCATTGTGATCATTGCTGTCTTATATGTGCTGTCAATCTGCTGTATGGTGTCTATTAATCTTGTTGAAATTACTAATCAAGCTGTCAATGTAATCAGAGCTTTAATATAACTGTTTTAATATACTTATCTCATCTCATTTTTCTCTTGTAATGTATCTCATTTATCAATTCTGATTGAAATTACCTACTTAAAATTATCTGCTAGATTAAGTATCTGCCCGAAACGCTGCGCGTACTAGTGGCTTTACAAGAATGTAATTACTGTACTATCCAATGTATTCTCACAAACCCAATGTACCTTGTATATATATAAATAAATAAATAAATAAAATAAATAAGACTGAGGGAAGGAAGCTGGAGAACAGACCAGAGGTGGGCGGCCGGGGTCCGGAGGAGGAAGAGAGGGGAGGGGTAGATAGAGGGGAGCGCACCTCAGCAAGAACAGCAACCGAGAGGGAAGCGAGGGCCAAAGAAACCTCAATATCAGGAACAGGGGGGGGGGGCGCAACCACTGAAATGGGATGGGAAGGAGCAATACAGCCAAAAGTAGGGGCCCAGGAAGAAAGCGAAGCCTTCTTAGCCGCCGGGGAGGACGGAGCCAGGCTTACGCTTCTGACTAAAGAGACAGGTGTCCCAGCAACTAGGTACTGGGAAACGGATTCCAGCGTCTCAACAGAAGCTGAACGAGAGCACACACGACGGCCGTTAGGAGAGCGATGGACATCAGCCCGCACCAACAGGCGGCGGGGAGACTCAATACACGGAGGAGAAGGACGAGAAGGAGGATCGGAGGGAGACGAGGAAAAAGACACAGGAGACATGACAGTAAAAAAAAAAAAAAAAACAAGGGGAACCCCAGACAGAACCAGGAGGGGCACCCTTTGGGACAGATCCAAAAGGAACAGAGGAGGGGGCAGTGGGCGTATCAGGGTCCAAGCCCTGGAAACGGTTGAGAGAGTGACGAAGGTGGGAAGGACGAGGAGAGGAAGAGCGCAATATTGCTTATAGATTTTTCTATATAATGAGAAAAACAATTTCAAAGTCAACACTTTTACACAACTTTATGATTCACATGTTAAGGCTCTTCACTTATATGAAAGCCGTCCCTATGAGCGCCCCCATATGCCTGTAGTTGTCAAACTGCCACTTATTTCAGCACCTCAATGTCAACCTCGTACCATCACCCTCCAACTCCGTTATTCCACAACACCCACACACTTAACTATTGCATGCCGCAAATCTACTCCCTTCATCCATTGTTTTACATTTTTCAAACTAAAAAAAAAATTCAAGCAAATCCCGTCCACCACGCCCTATTGTCATCACGTAAATTTACTTACCTGGACCTCGAGTGGGTGCCGCTTCAATATTCACCACTGCGTTAAGCCCGGTACACTTGCCTTACTGCCAACGTTATTAACTACTTGCTTTAACACTTTGTAAGGTACGGTCAAACACTTAATCGAACGACGTTATGAGTCTTTCGCGGTATTTTATATGCATACTCATCCGCTCTATTCAATTGCTATTGGGAAACGAACAATTGAATAATGTTATTACTTCCTACTTTGTGTTATTGCAGCCACTTATCCCTGCAACACTTACTAATTTACATGTTAACTAAATTAACCTCATCGTTGATAATTTGGAAATGATTATATCCAAAACTACCACCAACACTAACGATTTTATTTCAACTTCATTAATAAATCTTTCACAACGTGAACAGTAATTTTTGCAAAACTAGCTTCCTGTCACATTCAAATTCCACAATTTACTACTCTGGCGCCTCACTGCGACATTCAAACAGCCACAAAAGAAACAACCACCTTTATACTGTAGTAAAGTGGCAAAACCTACAACCTATCCCCACGAAAATTCTACAAGAATACTCAGACACTTACTGCCAAGTTTTCACGAATAATGAAGTTGAAGCGTCTCACTGTTTAACTTCCACACAGCCCAGGGGTCCTGCCAATCGGTCCGGTATTACCTGCAACAAGCCAACAGTTAACCTGATGCTACAATATAAATTATTCAATCATGCCTATACCAGACCTTTAATTGCAACCTGCACCTACTGAAAGGTGATTTGATGTAGCTGCTCATTTCAAATGCATATTTTAAAGCCACATATACAACCTGGAGAGTAAACAGCTTTTGCAGCTGTTACTTGTGGGTTTACACCCTCTGACACGCCTAATACTATTAATAAATATGTAGTGAGACTGAAGTTAAGTGGTCGTCCAGTTTGAAATTTAAAAGACTAAAGAACCCCTGAACACGATTTAACGGCTTTGTGCGGTATCCTAATAAAATATTAACATGCCTCTTTAACTAGGTATTAATAACTGCTTTAAACTCATATCTGCTAACTCAAGTAGCACATCTAGCCAAACCTTGACATCTGCAACCACCACCTGCTCGGCATCGTCTAAGACTTGATTCATAGGTCCACCACTAGTCCCATCACAACGGTAGTCTCCACATTCCTACATCACCAGTAGGCTCCTTTCAAGCTATGCCTCTTCTTCCAACCATTACCTCATTCACTTAATAACCCTGAAAATAATAACAGCACAAATACATATTTATACATTTTTTTAGTACTGATTAGGGATCAGGACTAAAATTAACTGCCTATATATATATATATATATATATATATATATATATATATATATATATATATATATATATATATATATATATATATATATATCCCCAAAGAGGGTATATACGGCAGCTGTAACATAGATATTTGAAATTTTGACCCTATGTATTGGCGTTTTGAGGGTGTACAAAATGAGTAAGCTAGGGGGTCTGTCAGCCCTAGCGACCCCAAAGGGTAACGGGGTACCAGCTCAGAGTAACATCACGCCCTAACACTAACTTGTACACCACAACTATGCCAATACTGGGGTCACAATAACGTTCCGTCGAGCCTCACCCACCAAGTCGACTCAACAGCCAATCACGTTTCGATTTCTCACTTGACGTCACATTCTCGCAAGCTCTACTCTCATTGGTCGGCTCCACCTAATTGGATACTCTAGTAATTCATGACAATTATTTATGCAAACTTAAATATATACACCAAAATGTATACCCAATTTATGAGAAACATACATATACCAAATGTATGAGAAACAATGTTTGACTTTACACTCACAAATGATGACTTTCGATTAATTAGTACTAAATAAATATTATTACATTGATTCAATAATATTCATACTTATTCAAGCTCTAAGTACAGTACAGTACCGTACGCTACGATACATTACAGTACTGTACAGTACAGTTCCCTACCGTACAAGACAGTACAGTACTATACATTACATTACACTACAGTACTGTATGATACAGAACACCGAAGGGCACAGTACAATACAGAACAGTACAGTACTGTATAGTACACTACACTAAAGTGGAGTACAGTACACTACAAGGTACATTACCGTACACTACACTACAATGTACAGTACAGTACCCTACACAACCGTACAGGGCACTCAAGTACAGTACTGAATACTACACACAAGTTCAGTACCGTACAGTACACTACAATATGCTACACAATAAAATAGTATAATGAAGTGCAGTACAGTATAATACAGTACGGTACAGTGCAGTACACCAAAATGCACTACAGACCAGTACGGTACACTATAGGACACTACCGTACACTCACACTTCGTTACTTCCCTTTCAAATCTACCTACGGCATCACCATTAAAAAAATTCCTACTTAAATAACAGTTTCTTGAACCTAACAACGCGTAATAATCACAAATTAAACGTGAGATGGGGAGGGACGAGATTCCTGCAATGGCTGTTTGGCAACTGACGCTAGTATTTATTTATTTATATACAAGGAGGTTACAATCGTGTAAAGTCACTAGTACGCGCTACTATCACTAACGACCATTGTTATTGCATTATTACCTTTCAACCGGTTCAGTTTCCTCTCTAAACAACACCAATGTATATTTATATACGCGATTTAAGCCTTACATGCACATTGCCACTAGTAATAACGATTATTTAACATGCAATCAAGTAGTGTTTTACACATGCAAAGTGATCAGTCATTTTCAATAATATAGATCTTGTGCGTTACACTTTCATCATTTGAACTCTTGTGAGTCCTTTTTTAGAGAATGACGCTATATTATGCTATAGTTAAGCTAAGCAAGCTACGCTACACTGGACTAGGCTAGGGTATGCTAGGTAAGGTTAGATACAGTACCGTAAAGTACAGGGTACAATACATTGAAGTACACAACATTATAGTACACTACCCTACAATACATTACAGTACCGTTCACTAGAGTAAAGTACAATACAGTATAGGACAGTGCACCAAAGGCTACAGTACAGGATACAATACAGTACATTTCAGTACAGGGTGCAGTACATTACAGAACACTATAGTATAGTACAGCATAGTGCAGACCAGTACACTACAATACATTACAGGAAAGTCAAATACAATACAGAGTATAATACAAAGTATTGTACTGATTTGTACATACAAGTACAGTGAAAGATTTTCTACATGGAAATTCCCCTAAAAATCCTATTACAAATTCCCCTAGAAATCCAACTAAACATTCCCAAAGAATTCCGACTATAAATTCCTCTAGAAATCCTACTACAAATTACCCTACAAATCCTACAACAAATTCCCAAAGAAATCCTTACTAGAAATTCCCATGCAAATCCTAATAGAAACTCCTACAAATCCTACTACGATTCCCCTAAAATCATACTCAAAAACACTTAAATTTTACTACTAATCCTACTGAGAATCCAATGCAAATCCTACTAAAAATCCCCTAAAATTCCTACTAGAAATACTATTAGGAATCATTATAAAAATCACCTATAAATCCTACTACAAATCTCAATCATTTGAGCAATCCTACAAAAAATCATACTAGAAAAACTATTTTGATTCCTACTACAATTCAACTATCTATCCTACAAGGAATCTAACTAAAATCCCCTAAAAATTATACTAGAAATTACCTTAAAATACTATTACAAATCCTACTATAAATCCTAATTTTTTCTTCATTATTTATTAATATTCTTCAATCTATAGAAATGAAAATGTTCGTTTGTGCATAACCTATAATCAACTTAAGTTCTTTACCAATTGGCTTGAAATTTTGACACATCCTTGCCTTTGAGTAGCCGCGTCTTTTTTATATACCTACTATATAGATGCCACACCTGTGACAGGTAAAACTATGATTTTCTTCAAAACTCCACCATCTTTTGCATGTCAAAGCTACACACATACTCTACTAAATGTTACAATTCCATTTCAATGTTTCTGATTTGCAATAATTGGATTTTACATACATTCGGATCTATTTGCATTTCAATTTCATTATTTTCTGTGAATTGCATTGGAATTGAGCCGTGTTGTTTACCATACCAATCATTTCATGATTATAATTCATCTTTTCATTCCTTTTTTTCACTGCAATTCTTATATTTCACTTATGGGAACATCAGATTGCGTTATGTTCCAAATTTTCTGATGGGAACATCACACCATTTGGGAACGCATCGGACGAGGGAGTGGGGAATGGTTGGGAGGCCCAGGAGACGGTGAGGGGGAAATGGTGGGAACAAGGAAGGTTGCTCTGGCTCAGCAACGCGTTGCCAGCTACTGTTAGTATTGAATAATATTGTTCAATATTTATATTCTTCAATATTATTATTCAATAATATAATCGATATATTAATCAATATTTATGAAATTAATATTGAATGTTATTTACTCTATTAGTCAATAATATCCATTATTCAATATTTTCTATTATGCAATAATATTAACTATTAGTCAATATTAGACATTTTTGAGTTACGATTATTCAATGTCATTTAATATTCTATAATACTAAATTTTGATAGGGGATTTGTACGTTAGCTGTACCTAACTTCTGCCACTTTGCTTCAGTTCTGTTCTCTTCAGATAGCAAAATATGCAACAACTTGCGAGACGCTTGCTCACATCTCAAGTCCACCCACCGACCCATGCCAGAGTAGGTCCAGGAACAGTCACGAGGTAGTGTCCAGCCAGGACCCTCTTCCCAATGTCAGACCAGGACATGTTACCTCGCCCCACGACTATATGCAACTGAGTTTTCAGTTGCATATAGTCCTGGGGACCATTCAGGCTTGTTACCATTTGTGTGCTCCTAAAGAATGAGGGGCTTACATAAAATCCTATGCCCAAGCTTACCATCTGAGTGCCGGCAGGGGGAAGTGCTTCAAATAGCTTCGGCTATCACTTCCTTCTGTCCGGTCATGATGGTCCGAGTTTTCATTTATTTATATTATATAACACGTAGGTATAGAGCTAGGATAATTATTTATTTAGAATAATTACCCGAACTATACATATAATAAATATCCAACGTATTCTAAAATTATTCTAGATTACCTATATATTATATAATCTGGATATGCATCTCAAATATATATAATGATCTAGGTATAATCGAATATGTTATTGTAATATTTTTTTTTATGTATTGTACAAAATATGTACTGAACCATATGCCACGAGATTTCACTACAAATGAATGCCTACAGTCCATGTACATATACAAAACATAAAACTATGTATTACAATCTTGGTCGTAACTCCAAGTAACAAACCACACACTTATTACTGTGCACACAACTGTTGAACATTACTAAAGGTTATAAACACTACTATGTTTGCGTATATTATTTAATGTGTTCTATTAGTCTGCTGTTTCAGACTTATCAAAACTACATTCAAAATTCCCAACTTGTACATTACAATTCAACTAATACAATAATGAAAATGTGATGCTGACAGTACACTTGTAATAATGGCACATATCACTATCTCCTAACTGATAAATATTAAAGGAATACCTTTGACATACAATTCCACAGTGAGGTCATAGGTCCCTTTACAAATCTATGCATAAGTATCCAATGGTAAAACAATATATAAAATTGAAGGCAAACATATCCATGGACACCAGTTAATCAACAGACATGGCATCATCCTTATCTTGATCCTTGGTTTTATCAGAAACCACCTCTTCCTTCTTACTGCCTTCCTCTTTACCTTCTTTCCCAAGGCCTGAAAGTAATAAAATTATGAATGACGATTCATTCAATAGTACCATGACTTAGGGAAAGTAAAAATACAATATATCATGTATGCTCTACTGTCCTAGTTGTATTTACAGGCGATGAACTACACTAAATAGACAACTAAACACTATCAAAATCCTATTGGTTTGTAAATCTACTTTTAAAGCTAGGGATACTGCTCCAAACACTTGGTCATTAATTAAACATTCAAAAAATCTGTTCCGTTTATTATCAAAAATATTTTACTGTCAGTATGTATCCATATTGGCAATTCACAACTATGAGGCAAAGTATCAAATGTCTAGTTATGTGATCAGACGACAAAATCTTATTACTGTATTCTATTTTATAGTGTGGGCGATACGCCACCATTTAGTTTGTCGCTACTAACCAAACACCTGGAAATATCCTAGCAGTATGTGGTCAGGTCACAATGACATCAGGTAAGGTACAAACTACATTTGGATGTGCATCTATATAGATTAAGTAATTATCAAAAGGAGGCACCAAACCAGGAAGGCTATGTAGCACCAACTGGGCGGAATAATCAGACGCCGTTAAATATAAGGATGCCAATATGAGAACAGAAACGCACAAAGCGAACGATACCAAATTTATCAAATTCACAAACAAATCGATCGAGGGACAAGCGACTGCAAGGGATAGTCGGAAAGCAGAGCATAGAGAATGCCATAAAGTTCTGCCTTGAAGATGCCAAGTCTCCAGAGGCAGGCGACATATATGGTCAGGAAATAACAGTTATGTGATGGCCTACACTGTCTGCAATCGCAGACCCATCAGTGAAGATGGAAATGAATGGGAGTCTGAAGAAAAGTGTTCAAGGAAAACTCATTTCTGAACTGTAGAAGGGGTAAAAGCTTTAGTAATGTGGCTCAGGGATTTAAAAAAATTAGCAAGGGAGACCCTCCACAGAAGGCCAAAGATGGAATACTAGGAGAAATATTGGTAATACTAACCGAAAGAATTTTGCAGCCGACAAAACTGACCAGAAAGACGGAGATGGGTGAAGGGGAATATGAGGTACAGGAGGAGTAAAAGTCAAAGCACGACATAGGCAACAGTGAGGGGTATTATAAGGTCATCATAAACAGACTACAAGGTCACGCCCTCTTCCATTACTCGCCACCGTCGCGTTGCTCGTCGTCTCCACCCAATGCGGATTTCTCCACAAAGATACTTCATCGTTCTGTTCCGCCCAGCCACAACCTCTCCACACGCTACCATCCTCAAAATCAATAATATCAATCAACTTATCATCGACAACATTTCCTATTCGGCCCTACAACCATCTACGAACACTCCAATGACATTTACTTAAATTAGAAATTTCCGCAATGAAGAACATTTCAGTATATTTCAACATCTAGCAAAACAATTTGGTTATTAATTTCGTTTAGGTTGACAAACTTAACACCCTTTATATCATAACTATAATACATAGCGAAACATTTTCAACCTCTGACGAGTCCTACTTTTATATACAATTCATTCAAACCGCAACCATGACAAACCACACCCACCTAAAAACTATCCGTTTCTTATACATACAATTGCAGTGCTAAACGCAATTTTTTCCCCTCCTCGGGGTTTAGTCATCCCGCAAATTTAACCCCCTCAGCCTCATTTCCTGTTACACTTCTGCCTAGCCAACATTAACTGCTAAACAACTACTTACTAATACCTATATCACCACACATTCCCGCTTACTTCTCCAGGCACATCTCTTCCTAGTACACAATTCTCAATTAACACTACAAAATCAACTAAACACCAATATACTTACTGCTACACACGACAGCCAACACCCCCTTGGACCAATACCTGAACCTCTACCTGAAGTTAACAACGCACTTACATTTCAAGGACGAACAATCAGGACATGTTCCTTTCACTTCTGCCTATATTACTTACAACACGCGCTACCCTGATTACAGTTTTCAATTTACACCAATATTAATACACACCGCCTACACCCACCACCACGTAATGTCGCCACCCACCTACACATTTAACAGCCTCGTCTCCAGTGCAAATTAATCCACCGCAACATTTACATTCCCTCCATGTAACAACAAATCATTCTTAAACCTTCATATTATGACTTCCTCCTATCAAGGAGGTCACGCTTATTTCATAGCAGTAACATTATAAACTATTCCTTACTCCTATTAAATATTCTAATGGTTATTGTTACTAGCAGCTGTACGTCAAACAACCTACAGCTAAATATGTCTACGTCACTAAGACTACACCAAGCAACGGATTTTCAAACGTTCCCCCTCATGTCTATTTAAAGTGGTTTGGTTACCAGAGTACATAAACTCCCCATTCAACGCTTGGTGAGGGGGGGGGGGGTTTACTACACCACTACCAACAACTTTTAAAGACACGACGCGCGAACCGTCAGCCAAAACCCTATCGACAGTTATTCAGTAGTCCTAACTTTTCCGGAAGCAACACCATCCTGCAGCAAAACTGTTTATAAAAGTCGAAAAATGAACACTTTTACACCACTGACTCACAGGTTAAGGCGCTTCACTTTTCAATGAAAACACTGTAGGAGCGCCCCGCTATGCCTGTAGTACTCGTCAAACTCGAACTTAACACCTCAATGTCCACCTCATACCATCCCCTCCAACTTCGTGATTCAACCAAAACACACTTACCTATTGCATCACCCCCCAATCTACTGCCTTCAGACCTTTTTTATACATTTTTCCACCTAATCTAATTGCAAGTAAATCCCGTCCACCACGCCCTATCGTCATCACATACATTTACTTTGCTACACCTAGAGTGGGTCACACGACGGCGTTAGGCCCGGAACACTTGCCTTAGTGGCCATGTTATTAACTAAACCCTACCTTAGCATGTAAAACTTGCTTTAACACCTTAATATGCTTACTCATCCGGTCTATACAGTTTCCCATTAACAACAAACTAACATGTTATCACTTCCTACTTTGTGTTATTGCACCAACTTCTCCATGGGACACTAATTACTTAACATGTCAATATTTAGTCATCGTTGACAAACTTACCAAATTATTATATCTTCAACACTTGCACTAACTTATATTTCCACTTTTATAAATAGTTAACGGAGTTAACACTAATTCTTGCAAAACTAACTTCCTGTCACATTCAACTTCCACAACATTTAAGTGATAACTACTCTCGGTTTCAATGTAACGTTGAGGCGGCAACACAATATTAACACGCTCACCTTTACACTGTAGCAAAGTGGCCAAACCTCCAACCTATCCACGATTATTCTACAATCGTAGTCACACACTGCAAAGTCTTCACGAATAGGGCAGTTGAAGCGTCTCCGTGTTCTTCCAGACAACCCAGGGGTCCTGCATATCTGTCCGCTATTACCTGCAACAACGCAACCTCGTGTTATCAATATAAATTATTCAATCATGCCTATACCATACCTTTAATTGCAACATTCACTAAACTAATTTTATGCTCCCAATTTCTAATGCAAATTAAAAGCATAGATCCCACATAGATAGTCAACGAGTTTTGCAGGTGTTGTCGCCTTGACACCCTCTGAGCATCTAATACTATTAACCACTTCAGTCTCGCTTTACTACGCTATCCTATTACACAGGCCTCTAAACTTACACTAGATATTCAATAACTACTTGCCTTAAACTCATACCGCCATCATAGATGCTAACTCACGCAGCACATCTTGCCAAACCGGGACATTGCCACCACCTTCTGCTCGCCACCGACTTTATTCATCGGTCCACCACAACCTTATTCTATCCTCCACCTTCCTAAATCACCAGTCGGCTCATTTCACGCGATGCCTCGTCTTCCCACCATTACCTCATTCACTTAATAACGCTGAAAAACAAACATTACAATTCACTACACATTTATAGTACTGATTACAGGTCAACACTAAAATATCTGCCTATAGATATATAATCCCCAAAGAGGGTATATACGGCTGCTGTGAAATATATATTTTTGACCCTATGTATTGGCGTTTTGCGGGTGTACAATATGAGTAAGCTAAGGGGTCTGTCAGCCCTAGCAACCCCAAAGGGTAACGGGGTACCAGCTCAGAGTAACATCACGCCCTAACACTAACTTGTACACCACAACTATGCCAATACTGGGGTCAAAATAAAGTTCCGTCGAGCCTCACCCACCAAGTCGACTCAACAGCCAATCACGTTCCTAATTTTCTATTGACGTCACATTCTCGCAACCTCTACTCTCATTGGTCGGCTCCACCTAATTGGATACTCTAGTAATTCATGACTATTATTTATTGAAACTCAAATATATACACCAAAATGTATACCCAATGTATGAGAAACATACATATACCATATGGACGAGAAACAATGTTTGACTTTACACTCACAAATTATGACTTTTGATTACTTATTATTATTAACTATGTATTATTATAATGATTAAATAATAAGAATACTTATTCAAGCTGTAAGTGCAGTACAACACATTACAGTATAGTGTAGTACAGTACCGTACAGTACAGTACAGAACCCTACAGGCCACTCCAGTACAGTACTGTATACTACACAAAAGTACAGTACCATACAGTACAGTATGGTACAGTACAATATGGTACACAATAAAACAGTATCATGCAGTGCAGTACAGTCTAAATAAATAATAAATAAATAAATACATCTTTATTCAGGTAAGGTACATACATTCAAGAGATTTTACAAAGATTTATGATTTTCTAGATAGAGCTAGTACATACAAGGCCTAAAGCCACTATTACGCAAAGCGTTTCAGCCATGAAAAACATTATTAACTAGAGCTTAATACTAACTGAGTATAACAAATATAACGTGTTCACAACAAATATAAATACAGATAATAAAGGGGGGGAACATGGCTGAAAAAGCAGCACAAATACAATTGGGTCGACAAACAGCGTTGTTTAAAAATAACAAAGACATGGGTTCACTATACAGGGGTAACGTAGGTTACAGGCAATTTATTAGGTAGTGCTTCGTTTTTATCTTAAACTAGTATAGTCCAGTACGTATAATACAGTACGGTACAGTGCAGTGCAGTACAATGCACTACACAGCGGTACAATACACTATAGGACACAACACTACAGTACCGTACACTCACAGTTCGTTACTTGCCTTTCAAATGTAGCAACGGCATCACCATTATAATTTTTTCTATTTAAATAACTCTTTCTTTAATGTAACAATGGGGAGAGAGGACATTGCTGCAATGGCGGTGTATGCCAACTGACGCTAGTATAACTAACGACCATTCTTATTGGATTATTACCTTTCAAACCATTCAATTTCCTCTCTAAACCACACCAATGTATATTTATATACGTTCTTTAAGACATACATCCACACTGCAACTAGTAATAACGATTATTTAACACGTAATCAATTTGTGTTGTACACATTTATGCAAAGTCTTCAGTCATTTGGAATTATAAAGATCTTGTGCGTTACACTTTGATCATTTGAACTCTTGTGAGTCGTTTCTTAGAGAATGACACTATATTATGCTATGTTAAGCTAAGCTAAGCAACCTACGCTAGACTCGACTAGGCTAGGGTAAGCTACGTAAGATTACATACAGTACGGTATTTTAGGGTACAGTACCCTAAAATACTGGTTACAATAAAGTACATTCGAGTACAGAACATTATAGTACACTACCCTACAATACAGTACACTACCCTTCAATTCAGTATAGTAGAATACACTATACGACAATGCAGTAGAGGCTACAGTATAAGGTGTGAAGGATTGAAGAAGTTGTTTATGTAATAATCTAAGATGAGGTCTGATAAAGACCTTTTGTGCCCTCTGTAATGCTTTTGCGCTACCCCTCACAGGATGAGTATGGGGTGCACAATAAACTAGCCGCTTTCGGCGGCAACAATCAATCAAGGCTACAGTACAGCATACAATACAGTACATTTCAGTACAGGGTGCAGTACATTACAACACAGTAAAGTATAGTACTGCAGACCAGTACAGTACAATACATTACAGGAAAGTGAAGTACAATACAAAGTATTGTACTGTATTGTACATAGAAGTACACTGGCAAATTTTCTACTGGAAATTCCGCTAAAAATGCAATTAGAAATTCTACTTGAAATCCGACTAAACATTCCAAAACTAACCCTACTATAAATTCCCCTATAATTCCTACTACAAATTCCACTAGAAATCTTACAAGACATTCCAAGACAAATCCTACTAGAAATTCCCTTGCAATTCCTACACATCCTACTAGGAATCCCCTAAAAATCACTCATAATTCACCTATAAATTTTATTACAAATCCTACTATAAATCCTACAAGCAATCATACTAGAAATCCAACTAAGAATCCAATAAAAATCCGACTAGGAATCCCCTATAAATCCTACTCAAAATCTTACGAAGAATCCCATACAAATCCAACTAGAAATCATCTACAAATCCTACTAGGAATCCTACTACAAATCCTAATAGGAATCCTACTATAAATCCAACTACAATTCCCTAAAAATCCTACTAAAAATCCCATACAATTCCTACCAAAAAATACTATTAGGAATCCTAATATAAATCACCTATAAATTCTACCACAAATATCTATAAATCCTACTACAAATCTCTAGAAATCATACTAGCAATCATACAAACAATCACACTAGAAAAACTATTACGATTCCTACTGGAAATCACCTATAAATCCTACTAAGATTCTCACTAAAAATCCCCTAAAAATTCTACTAGATATTACCTAAAAATACTATTACAAATCCTATTATTTCCTTCACTATTTAATAATATTATTCAATCTATATAAATGGAAATTTTCGTTTGTGCATAACTGATAATCAACTTAATTTCTTTACCGATTGCCTTGAAATTTTGACAAAACCTTGCCTTTGAATAGGCGCGTTTTTTTCATATACCTACTATATAGATGCCACACCTGTGACACGTCAAACTATCCTTTTCTTCCAAACACCACCATCTGTTGCATGTCAAAGCAACACACATGCTATACTAAATATGTTACAATTCCATTTCAATGTTTCTGATTGCAATGATAATTTGATTTTACATACATTCTAATTTATTTGCATTTGGATTTCATTATTTTGTGTGGATTGCATTGGAATTGAGCTGTGTCGTTTACCATACCAATCATTTCTTGAGTATAATTCTTTTTTCCAGATTTTCATTCCATTTTTTAACTGCAATTCTTATATTTCACAGATGGGAACATCAGATCACTTTATGTTCCAAATTTTCTCATGGGGGACATCACACCACTTGGGAACGCATCGTACGAGGGAGTGGGGAATGGTTGGGAGGCCGAGGAGACGGGTGAGGGCCGAATGGTGGGGAGGACTGGGGGACAAGGAAGGTTGCTGTGCCTCAGCAACGCGTTGCCAGGTAATGTTAGTATTGAATAATATTGTTCAATATTGATATTCTTCACTAATATTATTATTATTTACTATTCAATAATATACAATATTATAGATTATTAATATTATTCAATAATATTGATTACTCAATATTATTCACTAATATCAGTTATTCAATATAGATTATTTTTCAATATTTTCAATTATTCATTAATATTCAATATTACTCAATAATACCAAATATTATTCAATAATATCAAATATTATTCAATAATATCAAATATTATTCAATATTATCTAATATTGATTATTATTCAATCATATATATTATTAAATATTATGGATCAATATTGTTGATTAATAATTATTATTAAATATTTTAGAAAATTATGCAATAATATTAAATATTCTTCAATATTCTACATTTCGGGGTTAAGATTATTCTATCTTTTATTCAATATAATTTATTAATCTACAATAATGATTAATTTTGCTAGGGGAAAAGTACGTTAGCTGAACCTAACTTCTGCCACTTGTCTTGGGTTCTCTGTTCTCTTCAGATAGCAAAATACGCAACAATCCACAACCTGAAAAACACTTCATGCTCACATCTCAACTCCCAAGTCCACACAACGGGGTCCAGCCACCGACCCAAAGCGACACATGCCAGACTAGGTCCAGAAACAGTCACGAGGTAGTGTCCCAGCCACGACCCTCTTCCCAATGTCAGCCCAGGACATGTTACCTGGCCCCAGGACTATATGCAATTGAGTTTTCAGTTGCATTTACTCCTGGGGACCATTCAGGCTTGTTCGCATTTGTTCCTCACGTCTGCCCCAAAGAATGAGGCGATTTGATACAATGCTATACCCAAGTGGATTATGGCGTCCTGTACATACAAGTTGCGTTGCTCCTGCCAGTATTAGGGAGCCGGTCGGCCGAGCGGACAGCACGCGGGACTTGTGATCCTGTGGTTCTGGGTTCGATCCCAGGCGCCGGCGAGAAACAATGGGCAGAGCTTCCACACAATGGAATGACCATAATGACCATAATGAGAATGACCATATGCCCCTGTTACCTAGCAGTAAAATAGGTACCTGGGTGTTAGTCAGCTGTCACGGGCTGCTTCCTGGGGGAGGCGGCCTGGTCGAGGACCGGGCCGCGGGGACACTAAAAAAAAAGCCCCGAAATCATCTCAAGATTACCTCAAGATGGGTTCGAGTCACTTCTGGGGTGTGAGTTTTCACATATATATATATACATACACACAGGTATAGAGCTTTGATTATTCATCTAGAATAATTACCTATATCTAGATTATTTATCTTAACTATATACGTACAGTATAATAAATATACGATATGTAGAATATTCTATTAGAGGATAATTATTTTATATATATATATCTAGGATATTTATTCTATACATATATTCTACATTATCTATATATAATATGGATATGTATATCGCATAATCTACATGCATCTAAAATATATATTTTTCTAGATATACATCTAGATTATATATAATTTTTTATTTTTTTTTTCATTTATTTATGTATTGTAATAAATATTTACTGAACCATATGCCACGAGATTTCACTACAAATCAAGCCCTACAGTCCATGTAAATATCCAAAACATAAAACTACGTACTACAATCTTGGTCGTAACTCCAAGTAACAAACCATACACTTATTACTGTGCACACAACTGTTGAACATTACTAAAGGTTAATAACACTACTATGTTTGCGTATATTATTTAATGAGTTCTATTAGTCTGCTGTTTCAGACTTATCAAAACTACATTAAAAAATCCCAACTTTTACATTACAATTCAACTAATACAATAATGTGATGCTGACAGTACACTCCTGTAATAATGGCACATATCACTATCTCCTAACTGATAAATATTAAAGGAATACCTTTGACATACTCCACAGTGAGGTCATAGGTCCTTTTACAAATCTATGCATAAGTATCCAATGGTAAAACAATATATAAAATTGAAGGCAAACATATCCATGGACACCACTTAGTCAACAGACATGGCATCATCATCATCCTTATCTTGATCCTTGGTTTTATCAGAAACCTCCTTCTCTTCTTCCTTCTTATTGCCTTCCTCTTTACCTTTCTTCTTTCCCAAGACCTGAAAAAAAGAAATAAAATCTATGAATGATCGATTAAATAGTACCATGACTGGTTTCTTGACACCCCAAATACAATACTAAATATGTCTGCTCTACTGTCCTAGTTGTATTTACAGGCAATGAACTACACTAAATCGACAAATAAACACTATCAACATCCTATTGTTTTTTTTATTCTACTTTTAAAGCTAGGGATACTGGTCCAAACACTTGGTCATTATTTAAACATTCAAAAAATCTGTTCTGTTTATTATCAAAAATATTTTACTGTCAGTATGTATCCATATTGGCAATTCACAACTATGAGGCAAAGTATCAATTGTCTAGTCATGTGATCAGACGACAAAAGCTTATTACTGTATTCTATTGTATAGTGTGGGCGATACGCCACCATTTAGTTTGTTGGTACTAACCAAACACCTGGAAATATCCTAGCAACATGTGGTCAGGTCACCATGACCTCAATTAACATCCTTCCCGGTGATAGCACAGTATACTATGATATCAGGTAACAACCTACATTTTGATGTGCATCTATATAGAGCAAGTAATTATCAATAAATTATCAAAAGGAGGCACCAAACCGGGAAGGCTATGTTGCACTATCAAAGGTGCGGAATAATCAGAGGGTGCTAAATATCACCAACGATGCTAATATGAGAACAGAAACGCATAAGGCGAACAATATCAAATGTATCCGATTCACCAACAATTCTATCGAGGGACAACTGACTGCAAGGGACAGTCGGAAAGCAGAGCATAGAGAATGGCATAAAGTTCTGCCGTGAAGATGCCAGCCAAGTCTCCAGAGCAGCCGACACATATATAAGTGTGGCCAGGAAATAACAACAGTTATGTGATGGCCTACACCGTTTGCAAACTTAGACCCATCAGTGAGGATGGAAATGGAGCGGGAGTGTGAAGAAAAGTGTTCAAGGATAGGGCATTTCAGAACTGTAGGAGGGGTAAAAGTTTTAGTAATGTGGCTCAGGGATTTACAAAATTTAGCAAGGGAAACCCTCCACAGGAGCGCAAAAATGCAATACTAGGAGAAATATTGGTAATACTAACCGAAAGAGATTTTGCAGGCGAGACAACCGACCAGAAAGACCGAGGTGGGTGAAGGGGAACAGGAGCTACAAGAAGAGTAAAAGTCAAACCACGACATAGGCAAGAGTGAGGGTATTATAAGGACTGCGCAAGGTAGCGAACACAGTAGCAATTGCAGCGGTCCTGGAGAGATAGGAAGCCAGTGTCAACATACAAGCCGAGGGTAGGAGTCGAACGAAAGGCACCAAAGCCAAGGTGCAACTCAGTATGGTGCAAAGCATCAAGACGGCAAAGAGTATGAGGAGAAGCAGACAAGTAGCAAGCAGGGCAACCATAATCGAGTTTCGACAGTACGAGAGAGGAATGTAAAGAGGAACGTGCGCCTATCCGCTCCCCAAGAAGTATGGGACAAAACCTTAAGTAGGTTAAGGGCCTTAGAGCATTCAACTCGGAGGTAAGAGATATGGGGTGACCAAGACAAACGAGTGTCAAAAATTAACCCAAAAACCTTTGCGAAATCTTTCCACACAAGGGAATGACCATAAAGCGACAAAGAAGGACGAAGAACGACACGCTTCCAAGTAAAAGTCATAACACAAGTCTTAGTTGCAGAAAACTTAAAAGCCATGATTGGTGGCCAAAGACGGCATGTCATCAATCGCAAGTTGAAGCCGCCAGTGAAGGAGGGTGAATCATAACATTGACTGCAGAGGGCAAGATCATTAACATAGAGAGCACAGAAGACGCCAGAAGGAAGAGATGAAAGAAGACCATTGAGGGCAACAAGAAAAAGAGTAGTGCTCAGAACACTACTTTACTTTGGGATACACCTTCGTATTGCCACAAAGAGGCAGAGAGAGTTGCACCAAACCTCACTCTAAAGGAACGACGAGAAAGAGGAAGCTTTGGAAGAAGAGAGGGAGATTACCACCAAGACCAAAAGAACGAAGTTGGGAAACAATATGGTATCTCCAGGTGGTGTCATAAGCCTTTTCCAGGTCAAAAAGGACAGCAACAACAGAGGTCTTCGCAGCAAAAGCAGTACAAATATAGACTTCAATTTCACCAGAACATAAGTCGTGCTGCAGCACTTGCGAAAACCAATTTCAGAAGGGGGAAAGGTGGTGAAATTCTTTCAAGAACCACACCAGATGAACACTGACTATTCGTTCAAAGAGTTTGCAGACAACTTGTGAGGGCAATAAAGCAGAAATTCTTAGGGGGATGGGGGGGGGGGTCCCAAGAGACCCCGGTTTCCGAATAAGGAGTATAGCGGCACCGAGCCACTCCTCACGGACCGATGACGACTCCCAGACCTGGTTATATAGACTCGGTGAATACCGAGACATGCAAAGACGGACATGGGTATCTATATACACGTTCAGACAAATAAAATCGTAACTTTTCAACAAAACTAGCACATACAATTCCTGCGAACCGTACTGACTACGTGTGTCCGCTCTACATTACTACCCCACGTGGTGACAACTACTAAATCCAAGAATACTAGTGCTTTATGTTTAACAACAAATGTCCCCCCTCCCTCCCCCAACAGAAAATCCACCTTCACAGTTTTCATTTTAAACTGTTAATTTTCATTAAAACTCGTCTCCCATATAAAGTTTTCATACTAATGACTCAAATCTATCCATTATATTTTAAACAATTAAAATGCTTATAACAACATTTGCTTCCAAACACACCATTGTAAATGTCCCAGCCCAAAATAAAATATTGTTCTACTTATATTTTCTCAAGACATTATATACATAGTAAGAGGTATTGGCCAATGGATAGTGAACACAATGTAAGCAACCAACCTTAATAAATGCTTCCATATCACATGACGAGGCAGCCAAAACAGCATCCTCTCCAAGACCAAACTGGTTAATGAGAGGGCCTAACTGCCCAGACTGAAGGGCACTGCTGAACAAACTCACAGCCTGAAAATACCATTAAGAACTTAATACAGTACATACTGTACATACTTTTATATGAACAATAATGACCTTTCGAGTGACACCTTCCAACTTTGAACCTGCCTATCATGGATCCCTCAAAAAAATGTTTCATATGAAATTGCATATTGTGATTATTAATATACATAAATCTCCACAAATAAGTATTTCCTAATTCTGATCATCATTCAGTAGACCTCAGTGCGATAATTGTATTCTAAAACATTATCTCCTAAAGTGTTAAATGGAACAAGGTTAAGATATCACACAAAATATTGTGTTAAAACTACAATTTTCACCCATGGGAAAGTCAAATAGCCCCATTCACTCATGGTCCCACCTTTGACAAACTCTTAAGAGCTGCATCCTCATAAATACTATAAATGAGAATCAATCTATTGATGGAAACAATCTATACACCGGTTCTCCTACTAGTTGACCATCATACCAAATGGTAGCACATCAATTTCACAGTGAAGTTGCCCAAAACTTGGGAAAAATGAATGATCAAACTCTTTAAAAATTGGATGACTCCTTTCAATAACACAACATTTAGCCCTTTTGGAAACAATATTGATTAAATTTAAATTAACATTCTGTAGTTCTTACTCATTTTCAGGTATACATCAATATTATACAATATTTGCAAATGTAAATAACATTCCACACATCCTTACGTCACTAACATGTACATTAACTCTAGAACAATGATTTGTATAAGTCAACATGTTAATTATTTCACCTTAGCACCCTTAGATATCCAATTACAGAACCACTGTATTCTTGGCACCTTGCAAACACTTCTTAGATGGTTTATGTTCACCACCAGGTTATCTTTGTTGACCATGTCAGCTTGGTGATAAAATAACCATACTACATATTTTTTATCATTACTTTAGTACCTCTTTCTAGTACAGAACTTTCGTGTTATACACGTTTCCTTTCATTTAGCATTATTGGCAACTTGAAAGACTAGACATCTAGCACCTGATGGACTCTGATAAAACCTTTTACATGAAGATAATCTATCTTAACCCTTGAACTGCACATTTAATTTTTGTACTGTCCAACCAGTATGTAAACACAATTCACCCCTAGGGCAAACTCACACTACGTACAAGTATTGAAAGCATTTAACTGTGCATTTGCATTTTGGTGTCCAAACCCAACCTGCCACGACCACCACCAAACATGTACCTGCAGAGAGTTTCAGGATTTCTTCTACTCCAAGCCCAGCCTTGGTATATTCAAGATGTTATAGTCCTTTGCTGTAGTTATATATACAAAGTGGAAGGGCATTATATAAATTTTTTAGGTAAAACAAACCGTCAAGGTTTATGTTACATCAAGGCAGAGTGTACACGTTCTTTAACCTTTGTAGGAACAAAAGCTTCCAAAATAAGATTACTAGTTTCAAAATGTCACAGATCAGCTGGGTTTTCATGGATCCGTGGCTCACGACCAACAATGACGCTACGAAGTTTGATCTTGCCAAGAAAGTTGCCTCAAGCCATATAAATTATGGGTGTGTACATGCATACACGAGTACTGTATATGCATGGGAATACAAATTATGTACTGTATATCCATTAAGTTAAGAGGCTAGGTGCCCTTAAGTACATAATATTAATTATATATAATACAATTACAGTGGTACCTCCATTTAAGAGTTTAATCCTTTCCCACAGACGGTTCGTAAGCCGAAAATTTGAAAACCAAAGCGAATTTCCCCATAAGAAATAATGTAAATTTCATTAATCCGTTCCACACGCCCAAAAATATTAACTTCAAAGTCAATTTTATACTTAATTCACCCAAATCTTGAGTACTAGAGTATGTACAAGTTATTGCTTACCTTTACTGATGACTTGTTGGTGTATGGAAGATGGTGAAGAAGGGGGGGGAGAAGAGAGGTGTTACTGTTTGGAAGGGGGGGGGGGGGGAAAGTCCCTTTCAACTATAACATCAGGAAGTGATGACTTGGGTACTCTGTTTTGCAAGAGAACTGTACCACTAGGACCTGGCTGTGGCTCACTGCTTGCTTGTCTTGCTAAGAATCTGTCTAAAGACACTTGTTTTTCCCAACATTTTAACACTTGTCTGTAGTGAGACATCACATTGTAATTTAAAAGGTCAATGCAATGGCCTGTTACAGCTTTATCTGAGCGAGTTTTTTCAACAAAATTTTGCAGTTCTTCCCATACATCACACATTTTCTTAATGAGGAAGGGACATCCTCTACTGTCTCAACTCGACTATTTTCTTAGGTTGAACCTTACCACAGACTTTCTTGGTACCCATGGCAAGATATATAACAACAACTTATGTTCAAAAACCCCAAAACCCAACAAATACTGAAATTCTTTACAAAGAATTCAAGCATGATGGCACCGGTAAACCGAGGCGCAGTGGCTGTGCCACCATGCGCTAGGTCGGCCATACGCGTACCAACAAACTTCGTTACCCGAGGCAAAGTTTGTTATCCGATTCAGATTTCACAAAGAAATTGGGCTCGTAACCCAAAAAGTTCGTAAAGAGGGGCATTCATAAACCGAGGTGTGTCTGTATTAAATTAATATACGTACTACATATTAAACCCAGACAAGCATATTGTACCTGCTGGAACTGAGGAGAAGTGACTGTTCCTCGGAGTTGTTCAGTAGGAGGTAACTCATCAGACGTTGCAGGAAGATAAGGACGAAGTTGATTCACAAAATCTTCATTGGTCAAGATCGGCTGAAGAGCTTCTGCAGTCATGGCCGAACTCAGATCCACTTTTGGAAAAACAAAGATTTACAAATACAACTAACAATCAATATATATTGTACATTTATAGGAGTGGTAATGAATAATACTAAATTCTTACAATGGGTATCAATTAAATGTGTGACCGCCTACGATATGCATTACTCACTAAAACCTGTAAAAGGGCACGACACCTCTTTTAAAGATAAGGAAAAGCGGCAAGTGATAATTTCCTTCTTAAGCATACCAGGTAATGTCTATAAAAATTATAACTTAAAACTATTTACAAAATAACAGGACAGAACTTTAAAACAATATTGGGGATACATCTTTCAAATGCTCTTCTACAATGATAGTTGAAGATTACTTGTGTGGAAAAGACTGAAAATATAAGGTACAGCACGAAAGATAATACTGTACAGAATGTTGTCAATTTCCCATCCCCCTCAATTTTGCCCTTAACCTTGTTACAATATGTGTGATAAAACTTTAGCCAATACTTCAAAAACAATATCTTTTGGCCTACAGTATCTGAGCCAGACCTATGCCCTACTGGTATAAAAATCACAATGTTCTTCTTGCAACCTATCTTTCCACTTTAATGTACTTCTAATTTTAATGATAAATTCACAACATTACTTTCCTAATATACCTAGTGACCCTACCAGTTCACAAACCATCTCCTTAAAGAACCTTGATGCTAGGAATTAATTTCCTTTCAAAACTGAAGACCTTGCGTCATTTCTCACCAAACACCCCTCATACAAGTACTAGCAACTTGTCTTACCTGCAACCCTGGGTGAACCTGACACATCCGGTGGAACAGAGATCCCAGAAAGGATATTCTGTAAATCTGACAACTGAATCGGCACAACACTGCCACTGCCAGGAGTGGTACTATTACTTTCCCGGCTATTGCTCCCACCTCTAGCAGAATCTGAAAAATTATATACATAAATAACTAACTTTTCTCAACAACAATAATAATCCCCTAATGAAAGACTCTGTCCCTTGGTGGCATTTACCCAACAATTGGAAATATTCTAAACAAACCTTCAGCTATTCCACAATGACATTCTTCTTTGGCTTCCTTTTTTAAATTAATTTTATCTACACGAAGACTTGCAGTGTATCTATTTTCAGATGAGCGTCTGCATAAGGAGCGTCTGCATGGGAGCCGGTCGGCCGAGCGGACACCACACTGGACTTGTGATCCTGTGGTCCCGGGTTCGATCCCAGGCACCGGCGAGAAACATTGGGCAGAGTTTCTTTCACCATATGCCCCTGTTACCTACCAGTAAAATAGGTACCTGGGTGTTAGTCACCTGTCACGGGCTGCTTCCTGGGGGTGGAGGCCTGGGCGAGGACCGGGCCGAGGGGACACTAAAGCCCCGAAATCATCAAGATAACCTCAAGGAAGGTCACTTATTTGTTTATTATAAGATTATATTTACATTGTCACTATGCAGATGACAGTCTGCAAGTGTCCGGGTAAGCCCTGGTCCAGGCTTGGGTACTCACCGAGGAAGGCCCTACTCAAACAATAGTAGCTGTTGAGCTACTTTCCTCAACTGCAATGTTAGTAACCATACATTTTGCCAGTATTCTTTGGCATTTTAGGTTAAAATTCAATACAACTGGCATTTGAGATTATTGTATGAAAACTTTGAGGATTAAAATATAAAATATTGTATAACAAAAGTAAGTAAGTATCAAAAGAAGGCACCAAACCGGGAAGGCTATGTAGCGCCATCAAATATGCAAAATAATCAGAGGGCGCTAAATATCACCAAGGATGCCAATACGAGAACAAAAACGCATAAGGCGAACGATATCAAAAGTATCCGAGTCACCAAGAATTCTATCGAGGGACAGGTGACCGCGAGGGGCGGTCGGAAAGCAAGATACACGCTCGTCCTGGAAGTCGGGACATTCAAGAAGGACATGCACGACCGTAAGAGGGACAATGCAACTAGGACAATAAGGAGCAGGGCGGTGCTCCATCAAGTGACCATGGGTTAAGCGAGTATGGCCAATACGCAACCTCGCCAGAGCTGTTTCCCACCGCCGGTTACGGTGGAAGGAGGACTGCCACGAGGAAACACAACATTTAAGAGTACGTAGCTTATTACCAGTAACAGACAACCAAGAAGCCTGCCAACGGGTAAGGACTGAGGAATGGATAACCGGGTAAAAGTCGGAATACGGAATGCCCTTACGAGAGATGGGACAAGAGCGGACAGCTTCCTTGGCGGCAGCATCCGCACGCTCATTTAAAGACACACCAATATGGCTGGGAACCCAACAAAACTCAACCGACTTAAATTTACTGTGAACGAGAAACAGCCAATGCTGGATCTCGACAACCACTGGATGAACCGGATTAAAGGACCCGAGAGCCATGAGGGCACTACGAGAGTCAACAACAACTACAAAGGAAGACTGACAACGAGAAAGCAGGAGACGAAGAGCATAGAGAATAGCATAAAGTTCCGCTGTAAAGATGCTAGTCTCCGGAGGCAAGCGACACATATAAGTGCGATCAGGAAAAACAACAGAGTAGCCAACACCGTCCGCTGACTTAGACCCATCGGTGAAGACAGAAACGGAGCAGGAGTGAGAAGAAAAGTGCTCGAGGAAAAGGCGTTTTAGAATCGTAGGAGGAGTAAAAGCTTTAGTGATACGGGTCAAGGATGTACAAAACCGCGGAAGAGGGACCCTCCACGGGGGCAAAGAAGGAACAACACAAGGAGAAACATCAGAAATACGAACGGAAAGAGAATCCTGCAGGCGAGATAACCGGACAGAAAGAGGGAGGTGGTGAAGAGGAACAGGAACTGCAGGAGGGGTAAAAGTTAAAGCACGACAGAGGCGAGAGGAAGGATGTTGCAAGGACCGCGCAAGATAGCGAAGACAGTAGCGATCACGGCGGTCCTGGAGAGACAGGAAGCCAGTGTCAACATACAAGCTAAGGACGGGAGTCGAACGAAAGGCACCAGAACTGAGGCGCAACCCAGTATGGTGCAAAGCATCAAGACGGCGAAGAGTAGAAGGAGAAGCAGACGAGTAAGCAGGGCAACCATAATCGAGCTTAGACAGGACGAGAGAGGAATGTAAAGCAAGGAGAGTGCGCCTATCTGCCCCCCAAGAAGTATGGGACAAGACCCGAAGGAGGGTAAGGGCCTTAGAGCACTCAACACGGAGGTAAGAGATATGGGGAGACCAAGACAAACGAGTGTCAAGGAATAACCCCAAAAGCTTCGCGGAATCTTTGTATTCAAGGGGATGACCATAAAGTGACAAAGAGGGACGAAGAACAACCCGTTTCCGCGTAAAAGTCATGGCACAAGTCTTAGAAGTAGAGAACTTGAAGCCATGATCAGTGGCCCAAGACGACACGGCATCAATGGCAAGTTGAAGCCGGCGTTGAAGGAGAGGCGAATCATCACCCTGACAACTAAGGGTAAGATCATCGACATAGAGAGCGGAGAAGACACCAGAAGGAAGAGAGGAAAGAAGACCATTGAGGGCAACCAGAAAAAGAGTAGTGCTCAGAACTCTACCCTGGGGCACACCTTCGTATTGCTGAAAAGAGGGAGAGAGAGCGGTACCAAGGCGCACCCGAAAGGAACGACGAGAAAGGAAGCCGCGGAGAAAGAGAGGGAGATGACCACGAAGGCCAAAAGAATGAAGTTGAGATAGGATATGATAACGCCAAGTGGTGTCGTAAGCCTTTTCCAGGTCAAAAAGGACGGCAACAACGGAGGTCTTCGCAGCAAAAGCAGTACGAATATAGACCTCCAAGTTCACCAGGACATCTGTCGTGCTGCGGCACTTGCGGAAACCAAATTGAGAAGGGGAGAGGAGGTGATGGTGTTCCAGGAACCACATCAGACGAACGTTAACCATACGTTCAAAGAGTTTGCAGACACAACTTGTGAGAGCAATAGGGCGAAAGTCCTTAGGGGAAGTACCCAGAGACCCCGGTTTGCGAACAGGGAGGACAACGGCATCGAGCCAGTCCTCAGGGACTGACGACGACTCCCAGATCCGATTATACAGACTCAGTAAATACTGAGACGTGCTCGGAGGGAGATGGCGAAGCATCTCATAATGAATACCATCGGAGCCCGCCGCCGTAGAACCGCAGAGGGCCAGGGCAGAACGAAGTTCAGAGAGAGAGAAGGGATCATTATAGGGAAGCTGAAGATGAGTGCAGAAATCTAAAGGACGAGACTCAAGGACAGGTTTACGAAGAAGGAAAGATTGGGGAAGATGAAGACCAGAGCTAACAGAAGAAAAGTGGGAACCCAGTTCGGAAGCGACCTGCAATGGGTCCGCCACAAGAGTATCATGGAGGTGAAGGACCGGTGAAACATCGGGAACGAAATTACCCGCTATCTTGCGGATACGCTTCCAGATCTGGGCCAGAGGGGCTTCGGACGTAATTGTTGAGACATAAGATGCCCAACATTCACGTTTAGCCGTACGGATGGCCCTACGGGCCACCGCACTCGCTTTCCGAAAGAAAAGAAAAGAATCGGTCGTCTGCCTACGGCGGTGCCTCTTCCAGGCTGCACGCTTACAGCGGACAGCCCAAGCACAGTCCGCATTCCACCAGGGAACGCACTTCCGTGGACCCCGAGAGGAAGAGCGAGGAATAGAGCGGAGGGCAGCGTTGAAGACAGTGTCATGAAAAAGGAGGAGAGCGCGAGAGAGGGGCAGAAGGGAGAGGTCAGAGAGAGTAGCACTGAGGGAAAATACGGTCCAGTCCGCCTTAGCAAACTGCCACCTAGGGAAAGAGAGGGAAGGGCGAAAAGAGAAAAAGGAAACAAGGATGGGGAAATGATCACTTCCATGGAGGTCATCAAGAACCTGCCACGTGAAATCTAAGTAAAGAGAAGAAGAGCAGAGAGAAAGATCAAGACAAGAAAGGGTGCGAGTCCGAGAGTCCAAATGAGTGGGCTCACCAGAATTCAGAAGAGACAGGGAAGAAGAGAGGAGAAACGGCTCAAGGAGGCGACCCTGGGTATTCGTCAGAACGTCACCCCAAAGTGAATGACGACAATTGAAGTCACCCAGCAGGAGCACAGGCTCCGGCAAGGAGTCCAGGAGGTGTTCAAATCAGGAAGAGAGAGCGGGACACTCGGGGGAGATAAATGGAACAAACTGTGTACCATTTCCCCACAAAGATACGAGCAGCAGAACAATGGAGAGGCGAAGGAAAAAGTAAAGGAACAAGGGGAGCATCAGCCCGAATCAAGAGAGCAGAAGAATTAGAAGCCCCAGCAATGGCTGGGGGGGGGGGGCGGAGAGAAAGGAATAGCCACGAAAACGACCAGGACGAGCACCAAGCATTGGCTCCTGGAGACAGACACAAAGGGGCGAAAACCACGAAATCAGAAGTTGGAGTTCGAGGAAATTGGCGTAATAACCTCGAACGTTCCATTGAAGAATGGACAACGACGAGAAGAGAAAGGACAAAAACAGAGAACAAGGAAGAAACAAAGGCGAAAGAGCAACAGAGCACGTTAAAGAATATCAGGGTCGGGATCAGGGTCAGCAAAGTCAGGGTTAGGGGGCATGGGTAAACTGAGCAAAGACGGAGGGAAGGAAACGGGAGAACAGATAAGAGGTGGGCGGGCGGGGTCCGGAGGAGGAGGAGGAGGAGGAGGAGGAGGAGGAGGAGGAGGAGGAGAAGGAGGAGGAGGAGGAAGAAGAGGAGGAGACAACGGAGAGGAGCAGTCAAGGACAGCAGCAGGAAGAGGGGGAGTAGAAAGAGGGGAGCGCACCTCAGCAAGAGCAGCAACCGAAAGGGAAGCAGGGGCCAAAGAAACCCCCAAAGCAGGAACAGGGGGCGCAATCACTGAAACGGGAGGGGAAGGAGCAACAGAGCCAGAAGTAGGAGCCGAGGAAGAAAGCGAAGCCTTCTTACCCGCCGGGGAAGAGGAAGGAGAGGAGCCAGGCTTTCGCTTCTGACTTAAAGAGACCGGTGTCCCAGCAACTACGTACCGGGCAACGGATTCCAGTGTCTCAACAGGAGAAGCCGAACGAGAGCACACACGACGGCCGTTAGGAGAGCGATGGACATCCGCCCGCACCGACAGGCGGTGGGGAGAGCCGATAGATGGAGGAAGAGGATGGGAAGGAGGATCGGAGGGGGACGAGGAAGAAGACATAGGAGACACGACAGACCGGGTAGAAGGAAGGGGAACCCCAGACAGAGGACCAGGAGGAGGATCCTTCGGGAGAGAACCCATAGGAACAAAGGAGGGGGCAGTGGGCGCATCAGGGTCCAAGGCCCGGAAACGGTTGTGAGTCTGAGGAAGGCGGGAAGGACGAGGAGAGGAAGAGCGCAACACGCGAGCATAAGAGATATTAGCATAAGGCGGGAGCCGGCGAACCTGGCGCCTCGCCTCAGGAAAAGATAAATGCTCCCGGTGCTTCAGGTTGAGGACAGCTGCCTCAAGCTTGTAATGGACACACGCACGGGAGAAGGTAGGATGGGCCTCACCGCAGTTGAGGCAACGAGCCTGGGGAGAAGTGCACTCCGACTTAGAGTGACCTTCACTCCCACACAAAGGACAGAGAGAGACAGTCCCAGAGCAGCGGAGGGCACCATGCCCAAACCTCCAGCACTTGTTACAAAGTCGAGGAGAAGGAATATACTCCTGGACAGAGCACCTAGCACCAGCAAGAATGACAGAGGATGGAAGGGTCCTACCATCAAAGGTGACCTTCACAACGCGAAGGGGTTGACGGCGACGACCACGAGGGGGACGAGTAAACGAGTCAACCTGGAGGACAGAATGGCCTTGGGCATCAAGGATATGCCGAATATCATCGTGGCAATCCTGCAGATTCCGAACACCGGTTGCAACATGGGGTGGGAGGAGAATAGTGCCAACACTGGCATTCATCTGAACGTTCTTGGAGACCCGAACAGGGGTCTCGCCAAGGCAAGATAAGGCAGCCAAGCGGGAAGCCGCATCCTGAGAAGGAGCAGCAACGACACGTGTACCGAGACGAGTGGGGTTGAAAGTAACAGACGCATCCACGGAATCTACAAGATGCCGATGGAGGGAGAAATCGTCAGGAGGCGCAGAATCAAGAGGTAGGAGATCAAAGTATTTGGCCCATGAAGCAGGACCAAACAAGGCCTGATACGCATCGGCACGAGAAGGAATCGAGCGAGTGCGGTTGGGGCGCGAACGGCGTTGAGAACCCCTAGAGAGAGAGGGGTCAAAAGGCGCAGTAGTCACAACGAAAGACTTAGCCACACCAGGGGACGAAGTGGTCACCACCGGGGGCTGGAGGCTCGACCCAACCACAGAGGAGGGAGGGGAGCTGGGGGAAGAAGTCAGGACGGTCAAAGGAGGAGCAAGGTCGGGGCCCAACGCAGCGGGAGCTACAGAGCCTGGTCTTCCAATACAGGCCGACTCGGGGGCTTGGTCGCCCACCCCACGAGCCTGAGAGGGTACAACGGAAACATTCAACGACATAGAGACGAAAAATGACAAATTCATCCACGAATGTGCCCCCATACCCACCATAGAACCACAATTAGAGGCAGGACACCCAACAGGAAGCTATCGCCGATCATGCCGGGGCCCCCTAGGGGTGCGTCGTGAGTATACTCCCCACAAACGCCACCTTAAGAACCGTCAGTCCGTCGAGATCGGGTTCAGCGACGAAAGGGGGATTGACAATAAAAGGTTCCCCTCGCTCGAGACGTTGGGTACTACAGTTCTACGGGTGCAAGAGTATGCCTCCTCAAGCACCCGGGCGTCAAAATAAAAGAAGTCCAAAGAAAGAATCCAAAACAAGCAAAATGTCGGCAGGAAACGACAAGCAGATAGGAGAAGAGGGGGGAGAAAAACGAAACATAAGGAAAAGGAAAAGCGATCCGGCACAATTGGAGAAGACAGCAGCAGGAGTGCAAGGCCAGAAAAGGACAGAGGACTGCCCAACGGAGCATCACACTCCGGCAGCCGTCCACCAAGCCCCCTCACGACGCCAACGGGCCGGATGGGGAGGGGGTTGTATAACAAAAACTACAAAATACAATACTGTATCTATTAAAATACAAATATTGTGTAATAAAATGTCATTACAAATAAAATGGGCGAAGGCACATATGTAAAGTGAATTTTTTTTTTCAAGTGTTCAGGTATGTGTAACCAGACTCAAAGTTTTCGGTCTCTTGGTGATCAAATTCCAAAGGGTTTTCTATAGATAAACAACAGTATACAATATTAAACCAAAGAGACATGAAAACCTAAACATTACAAAAATCTTGCAAGTTGTTATCCGCTGTATACGTCATGTTCACTAAATGTTTCTACTTGCTTACAACACTAAGATATGCTCATTAATACGAAGACACACCAAGTCACTATAACTATATATTGTAAAGCACACAGTGGGGATAACTAATGCACAAGAACTGGGATACAAAGACATGCGAGGGAATGGGGGCCCAACCACTTATCAGTAATATAATGCTGACCCCCTGAAAGATGCCAGACCATCGCTGTTCTCAGTGCTGTACCAACGTTTAGAACAGGATTCGAGCTGAGGCGAGTTTCAAGTTTAAGACTAATTTCTATATAGTGCCTACAAACACATTTACATCTGTATGTTCTACTATACCTTGAGCAGGGGTAGGTGCAGGTGTCGGGGTGGTGGTAGCAGCTGGAGTGGTGGAAGCTGTTGTTGTGGCAGAAGTCGAGCTGCTACTTCCACTACCGCTTCGACCCCCACCACTGCCAGACCTACTGCAAATATTTGAAAATAAAATTGCCAACCAATTATTATGATTTAACAACTATAAATAATCCTCAAGTTGGGCTCAACATTTATGTTTTTCCATGAAAATAAAACAAGGGGGAGGATCAAAAGTACAAGTACCAGTACAAGCCCAAAATACATATTTGAAAACATATATCCAAACACATTATTTAAACAACACTATTTACTTTAACATGTCTGCCATTATGAACACAGCTCTATAGTACTCGGCAAATTCTATACCAAAACATGACAGTCCAAACCCTTGTTCTCAACCAATCAAACGAAGCATTTTAAATTACAAAATACTGTACGCTTAATAGAAAATGCTCCCCAAATCTCAAATTACTTGCTTTCTGAAAGCATTTCTGCCACATTTGTGTTTAGTTTTACAATATTTATACTTTTCTACACTAAAATGACATGCCAAATTTCTTTCAATACTCTGTTAAGTTCACTACTACTACTGGTTAAAATCTTGTCAAACTAGCTAATAAACTATTTAAAGAAATATTTATACAAGGTTGTCTCAATACATATTTATATAATAAACTAACCCTGGACCAAGCAGTGTTGCCAAACTGGACATTCCACTTCCCAAGATCTGCATCAGCTGTTGTTGCGAAATATTCCCAAACAGATTCTGGATATCAGAATCCCGTAAATTGGTAATTTCCGATCCCAGAGCAGGATTTGCAGTTGAACCAGATTTTTTTTTTTTTTTTTTTTTACATGCAGAGCATGCAAATTAATACAATAAAAATACAGAATACATAAAGGAAAACAATAGACCACCGGCCAGAAGGGCCGACAGCCGAGCACAACAAAACAGCATAGCACAACAAAACACATACACAAGAAAAACATGAAAAATACAGCATACATCAAAACATAAAACAGAATACAATGGCAATCCAGCAATCACAGTACAAAACAACACCTCCAAAAAACAAAACATACAACAAGAGGCAACAGGTAAAGCAACAGAAAATCAATACATTAACGCCCCGTAACAAAAGGCGAGGCCAATTACAATAAAAAAGCAGGCAAAAACACAAGTCACTAAACACCGGCCTGAAGGGCCAACATCAAAAACACAAGAAAACAAAAGAAAAATAGAACACACAGCAAGCACACAGACTACGAAAAGATCTCATACTTGTCCGGCCACTCTTCCGCCGGGAAGCGAATACAGTACGCTACCCAAAGTAACAATGTCCTCCGAAACATGGTCACTATTGAGCGTACGAGGATCGGGCATTAACTCTGGCACACCCACAATAAAACACTTAGCCCGACGAATCCAGATGGTAGAAGGGCACCACGGAGCAAGACGCACACGGTCAACAATTTCAAAATGCAACGGATGGTCAGCATCCATCGCCACTCCGGAGGCCAAGATGAGAGGGAGAGGCTCCTTCCCAAGAGGCCGGGCAATGGGCAGCACACTGGGAGCCTCCTCAGCTGCCTCACAGGGCTCCTCGGCAACCACTGAACGTTGCACCTGCCGGGACCCCCCACGCTTGGCATCCTTTTTCAGCACCAGCTTGATGCCTCGGCTCGCACCAGGATCCACACCATCCACGCCCGTAGGAGCAACCACCTCCCACTGCGGAGAACCTTCTGCAGGAGAAAGAACAGGAGGTAAATTAGACGCACAATCATCGTCAACAGCCGACACATGGACATCAGCCACCACCAGCGTCGTAGAGCACGAGGCACCTGGAACCGCCACACCATCTCCCGAAGCTCCACCCGCGTCGTAGTCCTCCATATCAGCCCAAGCAGTAGAAGAGCGCCTAGAACGCTTGGGCACTGGCCGCACATCCTCACAGCCGGAGGCGGACCCAGAACCACGGCCCTCACGAACCGGGCGAACCAACGCCCGTCGCAGTACTTCAGCAGCCTCAACCACATGGGGAACTGGGCCGCACACAACAGGATGCTCCGCAGCACCCCCAACACCCAACACAGCCGGAACACCTGGCGAGGGCGCAGGACCAGGCGCAGCAGCAGGAGTCGAGGAAGACGCAGACGCACTCGGCTGAGGGGCAACAAGCACCGGGGGCATGCCGGGTGACGCAGGAGGGGCCGCATCAGCAGCGACTGGGACCTGCTCCACTTCATCTCCGGAATCCACGCCCTGAGGGAGCGGCGGGAAATCCTCCTCCCGGAATAAGTTAACGGGCGCAGCAGGTGTCTCAGAGCACCCGGCAGCCTGATGCCCCAACTGGCCACACCGGAAACAAGTACGGGGCTGCCGGGCATAGTACACCCGAACGTAGTAGCCCACAGAAGATGGGATATCCGACCGCAGGCGCATACCTAATGTACGGACATTCGTCTGCTTCCCAGCATACTTCCCCGACGACAGCTTGTTCACCCGCACACTGATGACTGCACCATACCTCCCGAAGAAGCGCCGGAGAAGGTTTTCAGGGAACTCCAGGGGCGCACCGTGCACACTGACATATGTCAGGGCACCACTTCGGTCCGAGATCGTAACGGAGCCGGCGCCATCCGGCAACTGCAATGAACGCCCCTCGTTCCGCCGGAGGAAGTCCCGATACTCCTCCTCCCCCACGAACTTGACAATCACCCGGTGGGCCGTAACAAGCTCAACGCCATACACAGCTTCCACCTGGACACGAAGCATGTCACACATAACTAACTCAACGGCCGGATAACCAGCCTTACACGTGAATTCCAGTCCCACGGAATTTACCCTCAACACAGGAGGAATAGCCAGGCCCCCCATGGCAAAACGGCCACGTCAGCACGCAGCCAGGCAGGCAACAACACTGGACAGGGAGGGTAAGAGACCCCCACACCCCCTGCCGGCGAAAAAACTGCAACCTCCCCAAACTGCCGGAGTGTTCAGACGACACGTCTTCACCCTACGGCTGCTCAGGTGGCACAGTTGAACCAGATGGGCGCTGTGACCCTGGAGCTGGTGGATTATTGAGTAGTTCATTCACTTTGCGAGACTGCTCATCATCCTTGTCCGTCTTGGGCTCCTAAAGTAAAAAAAAAAAGATTTGCTGCATTTAAAATACAACCTGCTTGGGTATGATTACCAAAATGGTCTCTATACTGTATATATGTTTTATTATCTGCTATAGATGGTGCATTACCTTCCAGCACATTATTGTAAACACCAATTCACAATACACCATCGAGCCCTCGGCACATTAGACAAATTACCATTGGTTAGTTCAGCAATCTTACCACCTATGGAGGCAAAACCTTAAAGTACGCAAATATTGTGGAAGTTCATGATGTGCCACATGTCATTTATATCGAGTTATTTGCTGTAAATGTAAACACCTACTACAGTACTTAATAATTTCTACTTTAAAACTACTAGTCTTTACTTGCCAATACATTTTGCCCTTCTATAACAATTTATCAACAACCACAAATTCAATATCATATACAAGTACACTATTTTTTTTTACCTGCATCCAAAAGAAGAGTCGTCTGCTTGACGATTTAAACTTGAGTACATAAACTCTACCAGTCGTGCACTGTGACACACGCTTATATTCACAGTCATCAGGGAAAATAATCACATCCTGAAAAATAACAGCTTACTTTAACATTTATTCTTTCAAGCCACATTTCAATTAAAAAAAATAAATAATTAAGCATTTGACAATCTATACATGCAAGTGCTTGGCAAATAAAATTTGGGTCAGATTTGTCCCTGTAGACTTTATACTGATCTACCAAATGTATCACTTTTAATATAAGATTGTCCATCAAAATCCATGCATTATTTCAGCAGTTTGACAGCCACCTACAATACTTTTGCTTGACTATGGTTACAATGGTTACCAAACATTTATATTCTGAAGATAAAACTGCCTTGCCTTTCAATTGATGTAAATGTCCTACCTCTTCAACTGTTCCAGTGCCACGGTCCTTCCAACAGATATGCATAAGGGAATCATCTGCTTGGTACAGATACACCAAACCCTTCCTCTTGTCTGGGTACACCATCTGTCCTTTGGTGTACATCTTCCAAGCCTGTAGATTACAACAAATTGAGCTTTCGTCAAATATGTCAAGCTAAAAACCACTTTAATCAGAGCATCTTTGACTGCAAGACAGATGGAATAATACACCACTAAACGCTTCAAGAATACTTAACATCAGAAATTGACTGGGTGAATCTTCCATCAATAATTATAAATAAATTTAGTACTGTATGTTTGGACAAATAGCCATAATGCAATCACAAAAATATTAAGGTTAACCTATCAATAGACAGGTACTGTACGACTCTTAGACACATGTGAGTAACAGAGTGACTTGCAATTCCCAATACATTATTTTTATAGGGCCACACAACAGAACCTCATGCTCCTCCAAAGGGGAAGACATGAGGACAGAAACCTCCAGAAAGATGCCTACCCCCATGGAAACCCAAAGGAACTCCGAAAGCAAAATTGAGAGGGAGTCGAACCCAAGTCTAAAAACGTACAGGTATGAAATATCCCACTCCTGCATGAAAATACCATGCATGAATATGAAAATACCCCACCCCAGCAGGAGTATGAGTAGCCTGGGAGAAGCTTCGGCACAGCTTGTTTTAACAAAATAACTGGTCACACAGACCACAATGCATCCCACCAACCAAAACACTCCCAAACCAAGGAAAAACAAAGTCACAGATTTACTTATTAAAGGCTTTAATATATTTAATTTATTCAATAACACAGATTAAAGGTTTACCTTAAGGGCGAGGACCACCACAAGTGAGGAAGCCCCCCTGAAAGGAGTGTTGACTGAATGCCCCCAGAGAAAGATAACCTTCAACATGCAAGGCTAGTACTTACAGAGCGCACAGGGAAGGAAACCCTGAGCACATGCAGTTCCAGTACACTAAACTCCTGGCTCACGCACACATCCCTATAGGAACACACCGCCTCAAAAGCAAAAACACCAAAGAAAACGGGATGCCAGAGCAAAGTGACTACCAGGCCCGGACATAAGTATAGAACTAGACTCTGCACGACCTGGCTGACCCAGGCAGGTGGGTGGGGGCAGACTAGTGAAGAAGGGGGAGGGGAGGGTAGACTAGTGAAGAAGGGGGAGGGGGGGCAGACTAGTGAAGAAGGGGGGGGGGCAGACTAGTGAAGAAGGGGGGGGGCAGACTAGTGAAGAAGGGGGGGGCAGACTAGTGAAGAAGGGGGGGGGCAGACTAGAGAAGAAGGGGGGGGCAGACTAGTGAAGAAGGGGGGGGGGGCAGACTAGTGAAGAAGGGGGGGCAGACTAGTGAAGGGGGGGGGCTAGTTTTACAAAATTTTGTTTTCATTGTGGGGGAGTTCGTTTGGGAAATTTTAGGCTACGGTTTCGTTTTAACCATGCGGTAGTCTGTTTTGATTTGCTTATCTTGCTAGGAGCCTTCCCTTGGATGGTGGAAAAGATGATAAACTTTACATTTATTTAAAGTGTTCACAGGCCATTGCTCCCTGCTCCTCTCTGAGAGGGGGGGGGGGCAGGATCTGGCTCATAGTTGTTTTGTTGTATAAGATTCGTTCCTTGGAACAAAAAGTTCCAAGTAGCACGGGCTATGGTGAGCCCGTAGTGGACTTTTTTCTCATAGTCCACAGAAGGCCAACAGAACTCTGCAACTGATGACACCTAGTAGTATGGCACTTATTCAGTGTGATAGCTCCAGAAAACTGACAATTTTCCTCACAGAAAATACAATAACAAAAGCAGTATTAAAAATCAAATTAATGATTTGAATGCACTTGTGTGGAAAGATTCAATGCGCATTATGGAATTTTAATTAATCCAGATTGTAGATGAATGTAGACAATTGGAAAATTACGAGAACAGAAAATTATGGGACACCAGTTATTTCACATTAATATACAAATTTAAACAAGAGGGGAATTAGCAGTAATATCTGAATTTTTTTAAAATTTTCACCAAAAAATGAATAAAAACTCATGAACATAATGTTTTTTCTGTTTTCTTAGCAGCCAGTTAGAAAAGTTATACAAAAGTTGTTAAGTTTCTTTCTTCCTTCGTAATCAACTGCTTCTTTATCCTGACGCATTTCTTTCTCTACAGAAACAATTTTCCTGTTAGTGAATTCCCGTAGCTGCATGAGAACTACTACATCATAGGCCTCGTAGCAGAATAACACTTCCACATTGCGTTCCTGCACAGGAGAAAAAAGAAACACATTAACTGTTATATCCTCAGTATCATAATTCTAAGAACTGTCCAGCATTGCAAACATCACTAAATTATTGTATTGAGTGGAACACCTTAAACCTAAATGGTTCAGAGATTAAGGTGTGGATGAACAAGCAAGTCTGTTTCAGACCTGGAACAGTTCCACACCGGCTAGTCTTAGATGATATAACTACTATTTGAGTCTTATTATTTCCACAACCTATTTTTTTCAGGGGAAAGCCTCTAGTGGCTCCCTGAACTACTATACTGATATTGTGCCCAACTACAAGGTGCCATCAGTTGTGGAGTTCGTATTGACAGAACCTGACCCACCTCACAGGTGCAGGGAGCAAAGGCAGTTATGAAAAAAAATTATGTCAACTTATTTCTGTTTGCCACCACCAAAGCAAGGCACCCAGAAAGTCAATGCAACAAAATAGACCACAGCCTCAAAACCACCAAATGAACAACAATGTAAACAAACAATTGAAAATTCATGAAACTTGAGCTAGCTCATTTGCCTCCACCTCCCTCAACATTTGGGGGAAGGAGGGAGGCAGTCAGGTGTCAGCCAACTGCTCCACCCTCAGTTCTAATGCTGATATGTATGTGCCTAGTTCCTCTCTCATTGTTCTGGCTCTGGTCTTGGTTTCAGCTCAGTGGTGTTTTGCCCTCGAGGCTTTTTCTGTGTATGGTTGTGCAACGTGAGCCAGGAGTTTAGTGTTCTTGGAGCTGAAAGTGCCCAGGGCTACCTTCCATGTGCGCTCATTAAGTGCTGTCCTTGCGTGGTCAGGGTTCACTCCCTAAAGGGGTCTCCATGCTTGTGGTGGCTCTCGCCCTGAAGGTAAGCTTATTGTCTTGGATTGTCAGTCTCTCCTTGGGTCGAGTGTGTTTATATGCTGGTGGGGCGCACTGAGGTAGACCTTCCAGATTACCATACCTGGTTTGGTCTGCTATTCTCCTTTGTTCCACGGTCGGGTATCTTGAGAGTTAGTGGTACTTAATTGGTAATTCGGTCCCTTTATGGCCTTTATTTTTCATTGTGCCCTCATTCCTCTAAGGGGGGTTTATTTGTGCCATTCCTGACTTATTAGGTTTACCTAGTGTCTAGGCATGGATGGTCCCCTTTTTGGTTTCTCTTGCTCCTTCTGGTGGTATTGGGTGTTAATAGGGAAACCTATAAAATTATATAGGAGTTACCAGTATAGCGATAACAGTGCCTGGGCATACCTGCAGGGAACATTCACCCTGCAAGCCCTGGTAAACCTCTAAGGGTTTGGTGGTCCTTGTGATCCACCCACCATCCCTACTCTCACTTCGAGCAAATTTCTGGGTTGCGCACCATCCATGCTTTGTGGCAATGTTCAGTTTGTCTACCTCCACTGCTACCTGTTGGGTCTGTGACAACTTTGGCCCTGAGTCATGAAGGGGATGCTCCCTTCAAGTTGCTCTACTCTGCCAATTTTGGAGGGGCTTCTGGCAGCAACTGCTGGTGTCTTTAGTTCCTGGATTGCAGCAGTCAAGGTTGTGTCCCCGGTTTGAGGCCCGGGGCTAGCAAATGATGCTTGTCTCATGGAATAGGCGGTGATTTTGTCCATACCTCCTTTTCATTCTTTCTCCTTTGGGCAGGGAGTTTGCCCTTCTTTTCCCCTGCCCCTGGCCCAGTAGCAGGTTTAGGGTTGAGGTGGGGGTTTTCTTTGGGATATTCCTTCGGCAGCTACGAGGGTTGTTTCTTTCAATTCGAGTGTAGATACAGTTGAGCCGTCTCATCTTGCCAAGGTTTCTGGGTACTCCTTTTTAGTCCCATCACAAAAAATAATAAAAAACCAGCTTTGAATGTAATGAAACGTCATTTTCTAGGTGAGAGGCCGGAGGCTCCCCAGAGCTATCCAGGCAGATATGTATACAGTATTATTAGACTTTGGCATCAGTGTGAATGAAGTTTTAGGCCTACCAGGGACCACGAGCCAGAACCTGACCCCCTCAGAGAGGCACGAGGAGCAATGGCCTATAGAACTGCACATGTGATTTGGAGCATTCTATGTCTGCCATTGACCAGGTCAGGCACCCAGAAAGGCAAGCGCCTTAAAACAAGCCCCTCTTCTGGTTAAAACCACTACTAAAACTAACGAGTGAACTCAACTCCCCAAATGAAAACGAGCAAATGAGCATGATGTCACATGTGCCGTGTCACTTGTCTGCGCAGCTTCCCCCTCCCCCCACCCCCGGGAGGGGAAAGGGGGAGCCCCAGACCCCTCATGCCAGCGATCCACACTCGTTCTCGGCTGATGTGATAAGGCTCAGTCGTGTGGCTCCAGCTCCAGATTCTCTCTGTTGTGCTATGCTTTGTGTTCAGTACTGCTCATACAGTGGCGTGTGAGCTGGCAGTAATAATCTAATATTCACAGGTACTCGGGCTGCATGTGCTTAGGGTTCCCTTCCCTGAGTGCCCTGTAAGTAACGCCTTTGGGGACTGGGGTTATCTTCCACAAGGCACCTTGGGAACTACCTCTGTTGGTCTTTTGCTGCTCGGTAATTGACCGCCCTGGGAGTGTTGGGGGGGGGGAGGGGGGTTCCTCCTCGCTTTTTACCTTGGAGTAACTGGTAGTTTTTGCACTGGTAGGAGCACAGGGTACTGCGCAGCTAGTTTTCACATATTACAGTGGCCGGCTCTGTTCCTTCTGGGTACGTTGTCCTCTTGCGGGGTTTTCTTTTCATTTTTTTTGGTACCTAGTGGGGGGGCCGGCTTTTGTACCTAGTGGGGGGGGGGCCTGCTTTTGTACCTAGTGGGGGGGGGCTGCTTTTGTACCTAGTGGGGGCCCTGCTTTTGTACCTAGTGGGGGGGCCTGCTTTTGTACCTAGTGGGGGGGGGCCTGCTTTTGTTCCCCTGCCCCCTGTTATATTAGGATCATGACCTCCTGGGCTCGGTGGTTCCCCCTGCTTGGCTCCCGTGAGTGGACACGTCCCGGGGTTTTAGTTTTAGAAATTTGTTTGGTAGACTTGGGTGCCAGTTAGCAGTACCCTGGCTGGGCTTACCCTTAACAAAACCTGTCTTAGGGCCCTGGGAAGCCCTGTGGGGGTGAAAGGGGTCCAATGGATGCGACCCCTGGGTCCCCACTCACTTTTTGAGAGTTTGAAGGTTGCTCTGTCCCCTTGTCTCAGGGCAACGCTCAATGTTTTTGCCTCCGTTATGCTGCCTGTCGAGTAAGTGACGCTTTCGACCCCGAGTCCTGCAAGCATTGTTGCTTGTTTGTGACTCAATTCACCCAATCAACTGATGACATTATTTGGGTGCAGACGACTCAGGCGTTGCATGCTGGATATAGGTTACTGCAACGTGCTAGGTTGGCTGCTTCACCAGAGGCCTCAAGGCTGCCCCGCTTTGCGTATAGGGACCCAGACTTGGGGGTGTTGGTCGCTTCAGCTTTGGTTCAGTCCACACCCCCTCATTCTTCCCCTGCTGTAATATATTCTGCTCCCCCCCCCCTCCCTGCCCCCTTGATTACCACTCTGCAGCATCTGAGGGCTTCGGGGTCAGGGCGAGGTTTAGAGGATTCTGAGACTTGGGCAGTTTCGGGAGTTGCCCCTTCCGGGGTGGCGACAGAGGCATTCGAGTCGGTTCCTCCAGCCGTAGCGATGGGGTCTGACCAGTGGGTCTCCATTCCTGCTCTTTTGGCTGCCGCGACTTTTTCTTGTGAGGCCGGACTTTGAAGGATGACTCGTCCCCGAGGCCTGATGTGGAGGTAAGATGCACCCGATTCGAGGTCACTCATGAGAAGTCAGTAAATAGAGAAACCCAAAATCTTTGAGGAACCTAAATTCCTCAACAGTTACCTCCAGAGGGGAAGGGTACATACGAGCCTACTATAGAAGGAATGAACCTCGGGCTATCAGTTGGAGCAAAATATTAAGCAAGAGCACATGCAATGTGGAGGACATTACAAACATTCATGAACAACAACACATTAATGTTTGTTGTCCGGAGTATGGGGGAGTAGGGGGGAGAGTGGGGGAGTATGGGGGAGAGTGGGGGAGTATGGGAGAGAGTGGGGGAGTATGGGGGATAGTGGGGTAGTATGTGGGAGTAAAGGGGAGAGAGGGGGGAGAGTGCAGGAGAGTATGGGGGAGAGTGTGGGGGAGTGGGGGAGTATGGGGGAGAGTGGTGGAGTATGGGGGAGAGTGGGGGGGAGTATGGGGGGAAAGTGGGGGAGAGTGGAGGAGTATGGGGGAGAGTATGGGGGAGAGTGACAGATTATGGGGGAGAGTGCGGAAGTATGGGGGAGAGTGGGGAAGTATGGGGGAGAGTGGGGAAGTATGGGGGAGAGTGGGGGAGTATGGGGGAGAGTGGGGGGAGTATGGGGAAGAGTGGGGGAGTATGGGGGAGAGTGGGGGAGTATGGGGGAGAGTAGGGAAGTATGGGGGAGAGTGGGGGGAGTATGGGGAAGAGTGGGGGAGTATGGGGGAGAGTGGGGGAGTATGGGGGAGAGTGACAGATTATGGGGGAGAGTGCGGAAGTATGGGGGAGAGTGACAGATTATGGGGGAGAGTGCGGAAGTATGGGGGAGAGTGGGGGAGTATGGGGAAGAGTGGAGGAGTATGGGGGAGAGTGGGGAAGTATGGGGGAGAGTGGGGAAGTATGGGGGAGAGTGGGGAAGTATGGGGGAGAGTGGGGGGAGTATGGGGAAGAGTGGGGGAGTATGGGGGAGAGTGGGGGAGTATGGGGGAGAGTGGGGGAGTATGGGGGAGAGTGGGGGAGTATGGGGGAGAGTGGGGGAGAGTGGGGGAGAGTGGGGGAGTATGGGGGAGAGTGGGGGAGTATGGGGGGAGAGTTGGGATAGTATGGGGGAGAGTGGGGGAGTATGGGGGAGAGTGGGGGAGTATGGGGGAGAGTGGGGGAGTATGGGGGAGAGTTGGGATAGTATGGGGGAGAGTGGGAGAGTATGGGGGAGAGTGGGGGAGTATGGGGAAAAGAAAACGAGGAAATCCTAGTAGAAATCCTATTAGAAACCCTACTAGGAATCTAAGTAGAAAACCTAATAGAAATTCCCTAGAAATCCTACTGGAAATTCCCTAGAAATCCTACTAAAAATCTTACTAGGAATCCTTTATAAATCGTAATAGAAATCACCTAGAAATCCTACTTTTAAATCCTACTATGAATCCTATTAGAAATCCTACTAGGAATCCCCTAAAATCCTATTAGAAGTTCTACTAGGAATCCCATTAGAAATCTTACTAGAAATTCCCCTAGAAATCGTACAAGAAACCCTTCTAGAAATTTTCCTAGGAATCCTACTAGAAATCACCTTAAAAATTCTACTAGGAATCCCCTAGTGATCCTACTAGAAATCCTACTAGGAATCCTACTTGGAATCATACTAGTAATCCTACTAGAAATACTAGAAATCATACTTGAAATCCCCTACCAATTCAACTAGAAATCCTACTGCAAATCCTACTAGGAATCCAACTAGGATTCTAGTATAAATCCTACAAGAATCCTACTACGAATGGTACGTACTAGAAATCACCTAGAAATTCTACTTAAAATCGTACTAGAAATCCTACGAGGAAATCCTAGTAGAAATCGTACTAGAAATCCTACGAGGAAATCCTAGTAGAAATCGTACTAGAAACCTTACTGGGAATCCTAGTAGAAATCCTACTAGAAATTCCCTAGAAATCCTACTGGAAATTCCCTAGAAATCCTACTAGAAATTCTACTTTAAATCACCTAGAAATCTTATTAGAAATCCTACTAGAAGTCCTACTAGTAATCATACTAAAAATTCAAATCTAAATTCATTTAGAAATCCTACTAGAAATCACCTAGGTATCTTACTAGAAATCCTACTAAGAATCCAACTAGAAATCCTACTAGAAATCTTACTAGGAATGCTACTAGAAATCCCACTAGAAATCTTACTAGGAATCCTACTAGAAGTCCTAGTAGAAATCTTTCTAGAAATCCTACTAGGAATCACCTAGAAATCCTACTAGAAAACCGACCAGGAATCCCACTAGAAATCTTACTAGAAATTCTCCAGGAAATCCTACTAGAAATTCCCATAGAAATCGTACTGAAATCCTATTAAAAATCCTACTAGGAATCCTATTAAAAATCCAAGTATAAATCCTTTTAGAAATTCCACTAGAAATCCTATAAGGAAATCTACTAGAAATCCTACAAGGAAACCTACTAGGAATCCTACTAGGATTCTAGTATAAATCCTACAAGAATCCTACTACGAATTGTACGTACTAGAAATCACCTAGGAATTCTACTTAAAATCGTACTAGAAATCCTACGGGGAAATCCTAGTAGAAATCCTAGTAGAAATCGTACTAGAAATCCTACGAGGAAATCCTAGTAGATATCGTACTAGAAACCTTACTGAGAATCCTAATAGAAATCCTACTAGAAATTCCTTAGAAATCTTACTGGAAATTCCCTAGAAATCCTACTAGAAATTCTACTTTAAATCTCCTAGAAATCTTATTAGAAATCCTACTAGAAGTCCTACTAGTAATCCTACTAAAAATTCAAATCTAAATTCTTTTAGAAATCCTACTAGAAATCACCTAGGAATTCTACTAGAAATCCTACTAAGAATCCCACTAGAAATCATACTAGAAATCTTACTAGGAATGCTACTAGAAATCCCACTAGAAATCTTACTAGGAATCCTACTAGAAGTCCTAGTAGAAATCTTTCTAGAAATCCTATTAGGAATCACCTAGAAATAATACTAGAAAACCGACCAGGAATCCCACTAGAAATCTTACTAGAAATTCTCCAGGAAATCCTACTAGAAATCCTACTAAAATCCTACTAGGAATCCTATTAAAAATCCTATTAAAAATCCTATTAAAAATCCTAGTATAAATCCTTTTAGAAATTCCACTAGAACTCCTACAAGGAATCCTACTAGAAATCCGCTAGAAATCCTAATAGAAATTCCCCTAGAAATCCTACTAGAAATCCTACTAGAAATTCCCCTAGAAATCCTACTAGAAATTCCCCTAGAAATCCTACTAGGAATCCCCAAGAAATCCAACTTGAAATACTACTACGGATCCTACTAGAAATCACCTAGAAATCCTAAAACAAGTCTTACTAGGAATCCTACTAGAATTCCTACTAGGAATCCCCTAGAAATCCTACAAGAAATCCTCGAAATTCTACTAGGAATCCCTTAGAAATCCTAGAAATCCTACTAGGAATCTTACTAGGAATCCTACTTTAAATTCTCCTAGAAATCCTACTAGGAGTCCTGTTAAAAATCATAGTAAAAATCCTTTTAGAAATTCTGCTAGAAACCCTACTAGAAATTCCCCTGGATATACTACTAGAAATTCCTTTAGAAATCCCACTTGAAATTCCACGGAATATCCCTCTAGAAAACCCCTAGAAATCCTACTAGAAACCTTGGTAGTAATCCAAGTGGAAATCTCCAAGAAATTTTACTAGAAACATGTCATGGGTTCGTATCCTGGCCGGGGAGGATTTACTGGGCTCAATTCCTTAACTGTAGCCTCTGTTTAACGCAACAGTAAAATGTGTACTTGGATGAAAAAATGATTCTTCGCGGCAGGAAATCGTATTCCAGGGACCTGCCCGAAACGCTACGCGTACTAGTGGCTCTACAAGAATGTAACAACTCTTGTATATATCTCAAAAAAAAAAAAAAACTTACTAGGAATCTTAGTATAAATCCTATTAGAATTTCCCTAGAAATCATATAAATCCTACTAGAAATCACCTAGAAGTCCTACTAGAAATCTCCTATAAATCCTATTGTAAATCCTAATGGGAATCCCCTATAAATCCAATTTTAATCCGATCGACTTTGGGATAATTTAAACATGTTTGCTATTAAATTTTTGTTTTCTCTAATAGCCACATAGCCTATTTGAGAGAACGGAAATCGCTTGTATCTTCGTGGTAAAACTATTGTAATGTTGACACGACGCGTGTAATCAACGAAGTTTCTTTATTTGGTGCCGGTCTAACGCATCCTTGTGTGACATTTTACACATATGTTCTTCTAGAACATTCTATTGCAAACACATTGGTACAAAAATTAAGTACGTACATCGAAAATTAAGGTCAGGACAGTGAAAAGAATATACACTTTTCAAAAGGTGTTTCGCCGATCTGCCGTTGGGTGTGCCATTACAGGTAACACTTCAGCCACTTCCCACACTCTTGAGGGTGGGCCGCGATCATGATTCTACATTTATATGCATATGGCCGTGAAGGGAATTTTATTGCGGTCACAGTGATACCAAAATTAACGACGTAGCACAATTCTGGGATTGACAAACATGAAAAGATCATAAACATTTAAGCGCGGTTTGACGCTCACAGCTAATGATTGCCATAGTTTTTTATTTGGTGCGGGTCTCATGTCGGGTTTGGTGAAATTTTACATATATATTCCTCTAGAGCATTCTCTTGCGAACAAATTGATACCAAATTTAAATACATGGAATATTTATGGCATTTAGCGTTTTTTAAATATCCCGCACTTTAGACAGTGGTACATAACCTCTTCGGTTTGGTGCTTTAACTTAACATAACCTAACCTAACCTACCTAACCTAACCTAACCTAACCTAACCTAACCTAACCTAACCTAACCTAAACTAACCTAACCTAACCTAACCTAAACTAACCTAACCTAACCTAACCTAACCTAACCTAACCTAACCTAACCTAACCTAACCTAACCTAACCTAACCAACCTAACCTAACCTAACCTACCTAACCTAACCTAACCTAACCTAACCTAAACTAACCTAACCTAACCAACCTAACCTAACCTAACCTACCTAACCTAACCTAACCTAACCTAACCTAACCTAACCAACCTAACCTAACTTAACCTAACCCCCCTCCCCTGCTGTTTTCAAAATATCGGAAATATCGGAAATTTGACTCGTGGGCGTTATTTTTGAGCCGAATTCCTGTTCACTGCACATATTTTCAGTTTGAAGTTACGAATTTTTATACAGAAAATATCCGAATTACTGAAAACGTAGATGGGTCATATTTTGCCCAAACCCTAATGCAGTTTTCAAAATACCTGAAATATCGGAAATTTGACTCATGAGCGTCATTTTCGAGCCGAATTCTGGCTCACTGCACATATTTACAGTTTGAAATTACGAATTTTTATACCGAAAATATGCCAATTATTGGAAACAGCGATGGGTCATATTTTGCCCAAACCCACCTGCAGATTTACAAATATCAGAAATATCGGAAATTTGAATATGAGCATCATTCTTGAGTCGAAGTCTGGCTCACTGCACATATTTACAGTTTTAAATTAGCAATTTTTATACTGAAAATATTCTAAATACTGAAAACGGCGGTCATATTTTGCCCAAACCTCCATGCAGTTTTCAAAATATCTGAAATATCAGAAATACGACTCATGAGCGTCATTTTTAAATTCCCTACTCAGTGCTGGGCTCTAGGGCGGGCATTATGGAGGGCGGGCATTATGGAGGGCGGGCACACTATGGAGGGCGGGCACTCTATGGAGGGCGGGCACACTATGGAGGGCGGGCACTGTATGGAGGGCGGGCACTGTATGGAGGGCGGGCACACTATGGAGGGCGGGCACACTATGGAGGGCGGGCACTCTATAGAGGGCGGGCACACTATGGAGGGCGGGCACAGTATGGAGGGCGGGCACACTATGGAGGGCGGGTACACTATGGAGGGCGGGTACACTATGGAGGGCGGGCACACTATGGAGGGCGGGTACACTATGGAGGGCGGGCACACTATGGAGGGCGGGTACACTATGGAGGGCGGGCACACTATGGAGGGCGGGTACACTATGGAGGGCGGGTAGCGGTAAAGGAACAGTCGGGTCCAGAAGGGTTCAGACTCCTGGTGGTCGTGAGGCGGCTGGAAATAAATGGTGGTAGAGTGGTGCCATGGTGCTCTGTGCCAGGCAGGTAGAGTGGTGCCACGGTGCTCTGTGCCAGGCAGGTAGAGTGGTGCCACGGTGCTCTGTGCCAGGCAGGGAGAGTGGTGCCACGGTGCTCTGTGCCAGGCAGGTAGAGTGGTGCCACGGTGCTCTGTGCCAGGCAGGTAGAGTGGTGCCACGGTGCTCTGTGCCAGGCAGGGAGAGTGGTCCCACGGTGCTCTGTGCCAGGCAGGTAGAGTAGTGCCACGGTGCACTGTGCCAGGCAGGTAGAGTGGTGCCACGGTGCTCTGTGCCAGGCAGGGAGAGTGGTGCCACGGTGCTCTGTGCCAGGCAGGGAGAGTGGTGCCATGGTGCTCTGTGCCAGGCAGGGAGAGTGGTGCCACGGTGCTCTGTGCCAGGCAGGGAGAGTGGTGGGGGCCAGAACACACGGCATGGTGGCAACATACAGCATGTTGGCAAAAACGGCATGCTGGCAACATACGGGACCCACCTTCCTGGTGGGCGGGCCTTTAAGGGGCGGTGGGCGGGCCTGGTAGGGGCGGTGGGCGGGCCTGGCAGGGGCGGTGGGCGGGCCTGGCAGGGGCGGTGGGCGGACCATGGAGGACAGGTGGGTAGAGGCAGCAGTGCGGGTGTAGGGCCAGTGTTGGCCTGGCTCCCGTGCCGCTCAGTTCCGCGCTGTACCTCGCTGCCCTGCCTCAGGTCAGTCCCAGCACCCCCTCTAACCCCTGCCTCAGGTCAGTCCCAGCACCCCCTCTAACCCTTGCCTCAGGTCAGTCCCAGCACCCCCTCTAACCCCTGCCTCAGGTCAGTCCCAGCACCCCCTCTAACCCCTGCCTCAGGTCAGTCCCAGCACCCCCTCTAACCCCTGCCTCAGGTCAGTCCCAGCACCCCCTCTAACCCCTGCCTCAGGTCAGTCCAGCACCCCCTCTAACCCCTGCCTCAGGTCAGTCCCAGCACCCCCTCTAACCCCTGCCTCAGGTCAGTCCCAGCACCCTCTCTAACTCCTGCCTCAGGTCAGTCCCAGCACCCCCTCTAACCCCTGCCTCAGGTCAGTCCCAGCACCCCCTCTAACCCCTGCCTCAGGTCAGTCCCAGCACCCCCTCTAACCCCTGCCTCAGGTCAGTCCCAGCACCCTCTCTAACCCCTGCCTCAGGTCAGTCCCAGCACCCCCTCTAACCCCTGCCTCAGGTCAGTCCCAGCACCCCCTCTAACCCCTGCCTCAGGTCAGTCCCAGCACCCCCTCTAACCCCTGCCTCAGGTCAGTCCCAGCACCCCCTTCCCCCCTCTAACCCCTGTCTCAAGTCGTGATCATCCCTCCCCTCCCTCTCACCAGCTTCTGGGACACCGGTCCACCCATCCCTACATACAGAACACCACAACACTCCCAACACACCACCACAACACTCCCAACACACCACCACAACACTACCAACACACCACCACAACACTCCCAACACACCACCACAACACTCCCAACACACCACCACAACACTCCCAACACACCACCACAACACTCCCAACACACCACCACAACACTCCCAACACACCACCACAACACTCCCAACACACCACCACAACACTCCCAACACACCACCACAACACTCCCAACACACCACCACAACACTCCCAACACACCACCACAACACTCCCAACACACCACCACAACACTCCCAACACACCACCACAACACTCCCAACACACCACCACAACACTGTGTGACAACTGGAGCCATACTTGGCAATGTTTGTCTTCAGCTGGAAGTTTTAGGTGAAGTTGACTGATGCTCATTATAATGCCTTTGAGTGCCACTAGAGGGAGACTAATGTGTCGTGTTCCGTCACAGTGCCACAAGAGGAAGAATAATGTGTCGTGTTCCGTCACAGTGGCACTAGAGGGAGAATAATGTGTCGTGTTCCGTCACAGTGCCACAAGAGGATGAATAATGTGTCGTGTTCCGTCACAGTGCCACTAGAGGGAGAATAATGTGTCGTGTTCCGTCACTGTGCCACTAGAGGGAGAATAATGTGTCGTGTTCCGTCACAGTGCCACAAGAGGAAGAATAATGTGTCGTGTTCCGTCAGTGCCATTAGAGGAAGAATAATGTGTCGTGTTCCGTCACAGTGCCACAAGAGGGAGAATAATGTGTCGTGTTCCGTCACTGTGCTACTAGAGGGAGAATAATGTGTCGTGTTCCGTCACAGTGCCACAAGAGGGAGAATAATGTGTCGTGTTCCGTCAGTGCCATTAGAGGAAGAATAATGTGTCGTGTTCTGTCACAGTGCCACAAGAGGGAGAATAATGTGTCGTGTTCCGTCACAGTGCCACTAGAGGGAGAATAATGTGTCGTGTTCCGTCACAGTGCCATTAGAAGAAGAATAATGTGTCGTGTTCCGTCACAGTGCCACAAGAGGGAGAATAATGTGTCGTGTTCCGTCACAGTGCCACTAGAGGGAGAATAATGTGTCGTGTTCCGTCACAGTGGCACAAGAGGGAGATTAATGTGTCGTGTTCCGTCACAGTGCCACTAGAGGGAGAATAATGTGTCGTGTTCCGTCACAGTGCCACTAGAGGGAGAATAATGTGTCGTGTTCCGTCACAGTGCCACTAGAGGGAGAATAATGTGTCGTGTTCCGTCACAGTGCCACAAGAGGAAGAATAATGTGTCATGTTCCGTCACAGTGCCACTAGAGGGAGAATAATGTGTCGTGTTCCGTCACAGTGCCACTAGAAGGAGAATAATGTGTCGTGTTCCGTCACAGTGCCACTAGAGGGAGAATAATGTGTCGTGTTCCGTCACAGTGCCACTAGAGGGAGAATAATGTGTCGTGTTCCGTCACAGTGCCACTAGAAGGAGAATAATGTGTCGTGTTCCGTCACAGTGCCACTAGAGGGAGAATAATGTGTCGTGTTCCGTCACAGTGCCACTAGAGGGAGAATAATGTGTCGTGTTCCGTCACAGTGCCACAAGAGGAAGAATAATGTGTCGTGTTCCGTCACAGTGGCACAAGAGGGAGAATAATGTGTCGTGTTCCGTCACAGTGCCACAAGAGGAAGAATAATGTGTCGTGTTCCGTCACAGTGGCACAAGAGGGAGAATAATGTGTCGTGTTCCGTCACAGTCGCACAAGAGGGAGATTAATGTGCCGTGTTCCGTCACAGCTCTGGTGTGAGGGTGCACAGAGCTAGTGCGGGGGAGCCGGTCGGCCGAGCGGACAGCACGCTGGGCTTGTGATCCTGTGGTCCTGGGTTCGATCCCAGGCGCCGGCGAGAAACAATGGGCAGAGTTTCTTTCATCCTATGCCCCTGTTACCTAACAGTAAAATAGGTACCTGGGTGTTAGTCAGCTGTCACGGGCTGCTTCCTGGGGGTGGAGGCCTGGTCGAGGACCGGGCCGCGGGGACACTAAAAAAAAAAAAAGCCCCGAAAACATCTCAAGATAACCTCAAGAAGATAACAGTGCCATTAGAGGGAGAATAATGGGTCGTGTTCCGTCACAGTGCCACAAGAGGAAGATTAATGTGCCATGTTCCGTCACAGTGCCACAAGAGGGAGAATAATGTGTCGTGTTCCGTCACAGTGCCATTAAAGGAAGAATAATGTGTCGTGTTCCGTCACAGTGCCACTAGAAGGAGAATAATGTGTCGTGTTCCGTCACAGTGCCATTAGAGGGAGAATAATGTGTCGTGTTCCGTCACAGTGGCACTAGAGGGAGAATAATGTGTCGTGTTCCGTCACAGTGCCATTAGAGGAAGAATAATGTGTCGTGTTCCGTCACAGTGCCACTAGAAGGAGAATAATGTGTCGTGTTCCGTCACAGTGCCACAAGAGGAAGATTAATGTGCCGTGTTCCGTCACAGTGGCACTAAAGGGAGAATAATGTGTCGTGTTCCGTCACAGTGCCACAAGAGGAAGAATAATGTGCCGTGTTCCGTCACAGTGCCACTAGAGGGAGAATATTATCATGTACAGCGCTAGTATGAGGGTGCACAGCTCTTGTGTGAGGGTGCACAGAGCTAGTGTGAGGGTGCACAGAGCTAGTGTGAGGGTGCACAGCGCTAGTGTGAGGGTGCACAGAGCTAGTGTGAGGGTGCACAGCGCTAGTGTGAGGGTGAACAGCGCTAGTGTGAGGGTGCACTGCGCTAGTGTGAGGGTGCACAGCGCTAGTGTGAGGGTGCACAGCGCTAGTGTGAGGGTGCACAGCGCTAGTGTGAGGGTGCACAGCGCTAGTGTGAGGGTGCACAGCGCTAGTGTGAGGGTGCACAGCGCTAGTGTGAGGGTGCACAGCGCTAGTGTGAGGGTGTACAGCGCTAGTGTGAGGGTGCACAGTGCTAGTCTGACGGTGCACAGCGCTATTGTGGGGGGTGCACAGTGCTAGTCTGACGGTGCACAGCGCTATTGTGGGGGGGTGCACAGCGCTAGTGTGCAGCCTGACGTATGAGTCACAGCCTGGTTGATCAGGTATCATTTGGAGGTGCTTATCCAGTTCTCTCATGAACACTGTGAGGGGATTGCCAGTTATGTCCCTTATGTGTAGCGGAAGCGTGTTGAACAGTCTCGGGCCTCTGATGTTGATAGAGTTCTCTCTCAGAGTACCTGTTGCACCTCTGATCTTTAACGGGGGTATTCTGCACATCCTGCCATGTCTTCTGGTCTCATGTGATGTTATTTCTGTGTGCAGGTTTGGGACCAGCCTCTCAATTATTTTCCACGTAAAGATTATTATGTATCTCTCCCGCCTGCGCTCAAGGGAGTGCAGATTTAGGCTCTTTAGTCGGTCCCAGTAGTTTAAATGTTTTACTGAGTGGATTCTAGAGGTAAAGGATCTCTGCACGCTCTCCGGGTCAGCAGTTTCTCCTGCATTGAAAGGGGCTGTCATTGTGCAGCAGTACTCCACTCTAGAGAGCACAAGCGTTTTGAAAAATATCATCATCGGTATAGCATCTCTAGTGTGAAAAGTTCTTGTTATCCAACCTGTCATTTTTCTTGCAGTTGTGACGGCTATTTTATTGTGTTCTTTGAAGGTAAGATCTTCCGACATGAGTACACCCAGATCCTTTACATTGTCTTTTCGTTCCATGTTATGATTTGCCTGAGTTTTGTACGTGGTTTCCGTTTTTATATTTTCATTTTTTCCGTAGCACAGGAGTTGAAACTTATCTTCGTTAGACACCATATTATTTTCTGTAGCCCATAGAAAGACCTGATCTACATCTGATTGGAGGTTTGCCGTGTCCTCTATGTTGCCTACTCTCATGAAGATCCTAGTGTCATCTCCAAAGGATGATACAGTGCTATAGGTTGTGTTCTTGTCTATGTCCGATATGAGGATGAGAAAAAGTACTGGAGCAAGCACAGTACCCTGGGGGACTGAGCTCTTCATGGTTGATGGGCTGGATTTTATTTTGTTGACTATTACACATTGGGTTCTGTTAGTTAGGAAATTGTAGATCCATCTGCCAATTTTCCCGGTAATTCCTTTTGAACGCATTTTATGTGCAATAACACCATAGTCACATTTATCAAAGGCTTTTGCGAAATCTGTGTAAATTACATCAGCGTTTTGCTTGTCTTCCATAGCATATAATGCCATATCATAGTGGTACAGCAACTGCGACAGGCAAGAGCGCCCTGTTCTGAAACCATGTTGTCCGGGGTTATGGAGATGCTGTGATTCCAGGTATTTCTCTCTCAAAAAATTTATGATGTGTGATGTTAGTGCTATCGGTCTGTAATTTTTTGCCTCTTCCTTATTTCCTCCTTTGTAGAGTGGTGCTATCTCTGCTGTTTTTAGTATGTTAGGGATAACGTCAGTATCTAGGCTTTGTCTCCACAGAATGTGAAGGGCCTGCGATAGTGTTTTTTTTACAGTTCTTGATGAATATGGAGTTCCAAGAATCCGGGCCTGGTGCAGAGTGCATAGGCATACTGTTTATGGCTTCTTCACAATCCAGTGGGGATAGGGTGACGTCTGATATATGATTTGATGTTGGTATCATATCCATGAAAAATTCTTTTGGGTTATCAATCTTTAGTGCGTTTAGTGGCTCACCGAAAACAGAGTCGTACTGCTTCCTCAGTAACTTGCTCATTTCTTTGTTGTCATCGGTGAAAGTTCCATCTCTTTTTCGCAGGGGCCCGATATTAGATGTGGTTTTTTATCTTGATTTTGCATAGGAGAAAAAATATTTAGGATTTCTCTCTATTTCACTGGTGGCCTTTTACTCTCTTTGCCTCTCCTGGGTTTTGTATGATTGTTGTAGCTTGAGTTCAATTGTTTCTATTTCTCTACCTAACCTTCTTCGCTGTTCTTGAGATAGGGTGCGACTCTCAAGTTGTTCCGCGATTCGTTTTCTTCGCCTATAAAGGGAACGACTTTCCTGTTCCAGTCTGCATCTCTTTCTCCTTTTTCTTAGGGGTATGCGGTTTGAACATATTTCAAGTGCTACTGAGCTTATTTTTTCCAGGCACTGGTTCATGTTTGCATTGTCTAGCTGTTTTTCCCAGTTTATTTCTGTGAAGTCCTGGTTTATTTGCTCCCAGTTTATCTGTTTATTATTGAAGTTGAATTTGCTGAAATCTCCTCCAATGGGAAGCTGGACTGGTTTTGAGGGTCTATTCCCCATGCTTGTCAGAACTTCAATTAAGTTGTGATCTGAGTAACAGGTATTTGCATTCATTATGTTCCTGATCAATTCATCATTATTAGTGAAAATGAGGTTCAGCGTGTTCTCCTTCCTAGTTGGTTCTACTATTTGCTGGTTTAAGGCAAACCTGTCGCACATCCGTAGCAGGTCATTTGCATGTGCCTGTTCATTTAGGCTACTTCCTGGTATTCTTTCTGATATTACTGTATTAGCCGGGTGCTTCCATTTCAGGTGCCGTAGGCTGAAGTCCCCAAGCAGTGCCCAGCGCTAGTGTGGGGGTGCCCAGCGCTAGTGTGGGGGGTGCACAGCGCTAGTGTGGGGGTGCTCAGCGCTAGTGTAGGGGTGCCCAGCGCTAGTGTGGGGGGTGCTCAGCGCTAGTGTAGGGGTGCCCAGCGCTAGTGTGGGGGTGCTCAACGCTAGTGTAGGGGTGCCCAGCGCTAGTGTGGGGGTGCCCAGCGTTAGTGTGGGGGTGCCCAGCGTTAGTGTGGGGGTGCCCAGCGCTAGTGTGGGGATGCCCATCGCTAGTGTGAGGGTGCCCAGCGCTAGTGTGGGGGAGCACAGCGCTAGTGTAGGGGTGCACAGCGCTAGTGTGGGGGGTGCACAGCGCTAGTGTGGGGGTGCTCAGCGCTAGTGTAGGGGTGCACAGCGCTAGTGTGGGGGGTGCACAGCGCTAGTGTAGGGGTGCACAGCGCTAGTGTGGGGGTGCCCAGCGTTAGTGTGGGGGTGCCCAGCGCTAGTGTGGGGGTGCCCAGCGCTAGTGTGGGGTGCACAGCGCTAGTGTGGGGGGTGCACAGCGCTGGTGTGGGGGTGCTCAGCGCTAGTGTAGGGGTGATCAGCGCTAGTGTGGGGGTGCCCAGCGCTAGTGAAGGGGTGCTCAGCGCTAGTGTGGGGGGGCTCAGCACAAGTGTGGGGGTTCCCAGCGCTAGTGTGAGGGTGCCCATCGCTAGTGTGAGGGTGCCCAGCGCTAGTGTGAGGGTGCCCATCGCTAGTGTGAGGGTGCTCAGCGCTAGTGTGAGGGTGCCCATCGCTAGTGTGAGGGTGCTCAGCGCTAGTGTGGGGGGTGCACAGCGCTAGTGTGGGGGGTGCACAGCGCTAGTGTGAGGGTGCTCAGCGCTAGTGTGGGGGGTGCACAGCGCTAGTGTGAGGGTGCCCAGCGCTAGTGTGAATGGTGCACAGCGCTAGTGTGGGGGTGTCCAGCGCTAGTGTGAATGGTGCACAGCGCTAGTGTGAATGGTGCACAGCGCTAGTGTGGGGGTGTCCAGCGCTAGTGTGAATAGTGCACAGCGCAAGTGTGAATGGTGCACAGCGCTAGTGTGAGGGTGCACAGCTCTAGTGTGAGGGTGCACAGCTCTAGTGTGAGGGTGTACAGCTCTAGTGTGAGGGTGCACAGCTCTAGTGTGAGGGTGAATAGCTCTAGTGTGAAGGTGCACAGCTTTAGTGTGAGGGTGCACAGCTCTAGTGTGAGGGTGCACAGCTCTAGTGTGAGGGTGCACAGCGCTAGTGTGAAGGTGTACAGCGCTAGTGTGAGGGTGTACAGCGCTAGTGTGAGGGTGTACAGCGCTAGTGTGAGGGTGCACAGCGCTAGTGTGAGGGTGCACAGCTCTAGTGTAAGGGTGTACAGCGCTAGTGTGAGGGTGCACAGCGCTAGTGTGATGGTGTACAGCGCTAGTATGAGGGTGCACAGCTCTAGTGTGAGGGTGTACAGCGCTAGTGTGAGGGTGCACAGCGCTAGTGTGAGGGTGCACAGCGCTAGTGTGAGGGTGCACAGCGCTAGTGTGAGGGTGCACAGCTCTAGTGTGAGGGTGTACAGCGCTAGTGTGAGGGTGCACAGCGCTAGTGTGAAGGTGCACAGCTCTAGTGTGAGGGTACACAGCGCTAGTGTGAGGGTGCACAGCGCTAGTGTGAGGGTGTACAGCGCTAGTGTGAGGGTGCACAGCTCTAGTGTGAGGGTGTACAGCGCTAGTGTGAGGGTGCACAGCGCTAGTGTGAGGGTGCACAGCTCTAGTGTGAGGGTGTACAGCGCTAGTGTGAGGGTGCACAGCGCTAGTGTGAGGGTGCACAGCGCTAGTGTGAGGGTGCACAGCGGTAGTGTGAGTGTGAACAGCGCTAGTGTGAGGGTGTACAGCGCTAGTGTGAGGGTGTACAGCGCTAGTGTGAGGGTGTACAGCGCTAGTGTGAGGGTGTACAGCGCTAGTGTGAGGGAGTAAAGTGCTAGTGTGAGGGGTGCACAGCGCTAGTGTGGGGCAGGGTAATGTCAATAAGCATTTGACTCGTGTCACACAGCAGTAGCATTTGACACGTGTCACATAGCAGTAACATTTGACACGTGTCACACAGCAGTAACATTTGACACGTGTCACACAGCAGTAACATTTGACACGTGTCACACAGCAGTAACATTTGACACGTGTCACACAGCAGTAACATTTGACACGTGTCACACAGCAGTAACATTTGACACGTGTCACACAGCAGTAACATTTGACACGTGTCACACAGCAGTAACATTTGACACGTGTCACACAGCAGTAACATTTGACACGTGTCACACAGCAGTAGCATTTGACACGTGTCACACAGCAGTAGCATTTGACACGTGTCACACAGCAGTAGCATTTGACACGTGTCACACAGCAGTAACATTTGACACGTGTCACACAGCAGTAGCATTTGACACGTGTCACACAGCAGTAACATTTGACACGTGTCACACAGCAGTAACATTTGACACGTGTCACACAGCAGTAGCATTTGACACGTGTCACACAGCAGTAGCATTTGACACGTGTCACACAGCAGTAGCATTTGACACGTGTCACACAGCAGTAACATTTGACACGTGTCACACAGCAGTAGCATTTGACACGTGTCACACAGCAGTAGCATTTGACACGTGTCACACAGCAGTAACATTTGACACGTGTCACACAGCAGTAACATTTGACACGTGTCACACAGCAGTAACATTTGACACGTGTCACACAGCAGTAACATTTGACACGTGTCACACAGCAGTAACATTTGACACGTGTCACACAGCAGTAACATTTGACACGTGCGTGTTCTGGAATATATTGTCTGCGTCGTGGGAGTCCACAAGCCTCCGTGTCTCACACGTGCAACCGTGCTAACAAATCTTTTTCTTCCCCAGGTGAGTGTCCCTCCGTGTCTCAGGTCGATGGTGAGTGTCCCTCCGTGTCTCAGGTTGATGGTGAGTGTCCCTCCGTGTCTCAGGTCGATGGTGAGTGTCCCTCCGTGTCTCAGGTCGATGGTGAGTGTCCCTCCGTGTCTCAGGTCGATGGTGAGTGTCCCTCCGTGTCTCAGGTCGATGGTGAGTGTCCCTCCGTGTCTCAGGTCGATGGTGAGTGTCCCTCCGTGTCTCAGGTCGATGGTGAGTGTCCCTCCGTGTCTCAGGTCGATGGTGAGTGTGTCCCTCCGTGTCTCAGGTCGATGGTGAGTGTGGCCACTCGCGCCTTCCTACAAACATGGCCACGTCTACGTTTTCCTTCGTATAATTGTGGCCCTCAAGTGTGTGTGGTGCACGAGCTCACTCTACAGGCGGCCCTCAAGTGTGTGTGGTGCACGGGCTCACTCTACAGGTGGCCCTCAAGTGTGTGTGTTGCACGGGCTCACTCTACAGGTAGAAGCACCTTCTCCACCTGGTGTAATGAGAGCCAGGTCCTGGCGGGTGTTGCTAGTAACTGTGAGTACTGATATTCTATGTAGTAACTGTGAGTACTGATATTCTATGTAAACAATGGCCAGATACTCGTTATGCCAGTCTCTAAACTCCCTGTTTACACTCCCTGATTCCCCGTTTTTCTCCCTGTTTACACTCCCTGTTTCCTTACATCCCCACTGGTAATCCCAAACTTCTCTAGTGGTGCCTGGTTGACCATTCCTTCTCTTATCTTTAAAACTTCTCCTTGCTCTAATGTGAAGACCTGGAATTCCTTATTAAGTTCCTCGCACACTTGTCATTTGTAGTGAATCTCTCTGCCCCCATCCTCACCTTCACTATCAATTTCTTCACTGCTGTTTTCCTCTGATGTGGCTGTGCAGCAATTTAGGTTGAGTCTTCGTCTCACTTGCTATGTCATTTTCGTATTGATTCCTCTCTTCTCACCCTGACGTATTCGGTCCTGGCGCTCTGGTATCTTTCTCTGCTCTCAAGTGTCCTGTTATTTCTATGGTTTCTCCACGCCCTTCTTCTTTGATGCTTTGCTAGCTTACATCTCTGATTAAACTATGGATAAATCGTCTGCATTTAGTTTGTTTTCCTTTTGGACCGGAACTAACTTGTCTGCTGTCTCCCATTTTTGTGTGATGTAGTCCATCATGTCTTGGGCCGTCTTTGTGTGTGGTGGGGGGGAGGGGGTGTTTCAGGTGTGTGTGGGGGGTGTTGGGGGTTACTGGTGTCAGTGTGTGTGGGGGGGGTGGATTGTTACAGGTGTGTGTGTGGTTGGGGAGATTACACGTGTGTGTACTCACCTATTTGTGCTTGCGGGGGTAGAGCTCTGGCTCTTTGGTCCCGCCTCTCAACTGCCAATCAACAGGTGTACAGATTCCTGAGCCTACTGGGCTCTATCATATCTACATTCGAAACTGTGTATGGAGTCAGCCTCCACCACATCACTGCCTAATGCATTCCATCCGTTAACTACTCTGACACTGAAAAAGTTCCTTCTAACGTCCCTGTGGTTCATGTGGTACTCAGTTTCCATCTGTGTCCCCTTGTTCGCGTCCCACCAGTGTTGAATAGTTTATCCTTGTTTACCCGGTCGATTCCTCTGAGGATTTTGTGTGTGTGTGTGTGTGTGTGTGTGTGTGTGTGTGTGTGTGTGTGTGTGTGTGTGTGTGTGTGTGTGTGTGTGTGTGTGTGTGTGTGTGTGTGTATATATACACATGTGCTTAAGTGTATTCATGATTGCGTTTGTTTGTGTTTTGTTCCCATTGTGTTGTAGCGAAATATTCACTTAATATTTCCACAAATGGTTATTTATTATTAAAATCTTTATTGAGCACAAACTAAATTTTAAATAATTTGAGTAATTCAAGTAGGTAGTGTCACAGTGAGGCGCTCGTATTCACTGCCACATTCTTAAAAGTGGAACTACTTACCTGGAGGTGTTTTCGGGACTTAGCGTCCCCGCGGCCCGGTCGTCGACCAGGCTGTTGGACGCGGCTGCTCGCAACCTGACGTATGAATCATAGCCTAGTTGATCAGGTATCCTTTGGAGATGCTTGTCGAGTTCTCTCTTGAACACTGTAATAAGTCGGCCAGTTATGCCCCTTATGTGTATTGGAAGCGTGTTGAACAGTCTCGGGCCTCTGATGTTGATAAGAGTTCTCTCTTGAACACTGTGAGGGGTCGGCCAGTTATGTCCCTTATGTGTAGTGGAAGCGTGTTGAACAGTCTCGGGCCTCTGATGTTGATAGAGTTCTCTCAGATTGGAGAACTAAATGTAGGATAAATATACGCCAGGGAACACCTGTCTGTAGTATAGCACCTCTGAAAGGGACGGTGTTGCGATATTTAGGGAGACCCAGAAAAACTGCCAGTGCTACAGCTTCACTTTCATAGGCTCAGAAATATTAGGCTCATTGAGTAATCGTGTACATAGTTTCTTGAACGGCTTTGACGTAAAACTCATTGTGGAAACCTTCAGCCCAGGAGCGACCAATTCTATTCAACAACAATGCGATTGGGCGCGGAAATCCTTGCTGCGTTCAAGGCACTGAAACATCGTCTTTAGGAATTAGGTAATATCTATGGTTTGAAATCCGTGCCATGTATGTGAAATATCATGTAATAAATATAACTGAATAACTACGGTAGTAGGAGAGGTAAATAATCGTATGAAGTCAGAGTTAAGTAAAAGTTTCTCTGACTGCTCTTATTTCCGCTGATAAACAGTTTATTGACCTGGACAAAAGTACAGACAGTAGATAACATTTCGACTGTCTGGGACACCACTGACTGGCATTGATCAACCCCTCAACTGTCTGGGACATCAGTGACAGACAGTGATCCACCTCTAAACATCACGCAAGGTCACTCTGCACATCTAACAGTAATATCTCATGGGAATACATTTAAATAAATCATATGAGAGTGTTGACGAGTCATGTAAGGATTATGTTAGTGAATGATAATGTTAGACACCTAAGCCTTCATCGGTGAAGGCATTAGTATTCAAGTCTATGCTGGGAACCAGTCTATAAATACCAAGGCTTGAAGCATGTCAGTGTGGCAGACGTGGTTCAACTTATTTTAACACAAAGATCAAGTTTTTCCCCCTCGAGTGCTTAGAATTTCTTCCATTTAGTGGTGCAAGTCCAGGTCTTGTACACGCACACTTCGCCCCACGGCGGCTCTCGCCTCCACCTCCCAAGGTTAACACACAACCAACTCATTTTTTATTAATAGTTTTTTCGGGGTTCGTCACCAGTTAATAATAACCACAGAGGCCGCCCCGGCCCATTCCTCTGACGTCACATCCCCCTCGGCCGGCGAGTTCCCCCTTGGCCGGCGAGTGTCCGCCTTGGCCGGCGAGTGCTCCCCTTGGCCGGCGAGTGCCCCCTTGGCCGGGGAGTGCTCTCCTTGGCCGGCGAGTGGCCCCCTTGGCCGGCGAGTGCCCCCTTGGCCGGCGAGTGCCCCCTTGGCCGGCGAGTACCCCTCTTGGCCGGCGAGTGCCCCCCTTGGCCGGCGAGTGTCCGCCTTGGCCGGCGAGTGTCCGCCTTGGGGAAACTGGCCGGACGAGCGCCCCTCGTGACCAGCGGGAGTTGCCCCTGGCCGGCTGGAACTTCTCCTGGCCGACAGGGACTCCTTCTGACCGGCAGGGACTCCTCTTGGCCGGCTGGGACTCCTCCTGGCCGGCAGGAACTCCTCCTGGCCGACTGGGACTCCTCCTGGCCGGCTGGGACTCCTCCTGGCCGGCAGGGACTCCACCTGGCCTGCTGGGACTCCTCCTGGCCGGCTGGGACTCCTCCTGGCCTGCAGGGACTCCACCTGGCCGGCAGGGACTCCTCCTGGCCGGCAGGGACTCCTCCTGGATGGCTGGGACTCCTCCTGACCGGCAGGGACTCCTCCTGGCCGGCTGGGACTCCTACTGGCCGGCTGGGACTCCTCCTGGCCGGCTGGGACTCCTCCTGGCCGGCTGGGACTCCTCCTGGCTGGCTGGGACTCTTCCTGGCCGGCTGGGACTCCGCCTGGCCGGCTGGGACTCCGCCTGGCCGGCTGGGGCTGCCCCTCAATAGAGTGTATGAGCCAGGACAGGGAAGACATCTGCCTTTCACGTGATACAGGAACGCGACAATAAAGGTAGTGAGGCTGGCAGGTCCCCTCCCGGACCCTGGTGAGGATGGCAGGTCCCTTTCTAGAGCCTGGTGAGGATGGCAGGTCCCCTCCCGGAGCCTGGTGAGGCTGGCAGGTCCCTCCTGGAGCCTGGTGAGGCTGGCAGGTCCCCTCCCGGAGCCTGGTGAGGCTGGCAAGTCCCTTCCCTGAGCCTGGTGAGGCTGGCAAGTCCCTTCCCGGAGCCTGGTGAGGCTGGCAAGTCTCCTCCCGGAGCCTGGTGAGGCTGGCAAGTCCCCTCCCGGAGCCTGGTGAGGCTGGCAAGTCCCCTCCCGGAGCCTGGTGAGGCTGGCAAGTCCCCTCCCGGAGCCTGGTGAGGCTGGCAGGTCCCTTCCCGGAGCCTGGTGAGGCTGGCAAGTCCCTTCCCTGAGCCTGGTGAGGCTGGCAAGTCCCCTCCCGGAGCCTGGTGAGGCTAGCAAGTCCCTTCCCGGAGCCTGGTGAGGCTGGCAGGTCCCCTCCCGGAGCCTGGTGAGGCTGGCAAGTCCCTTCCCGGAGCCTGGTGAGGCTGGCAAGTCCCTTCCCGGAGCCTGGTGAGGCTGGCAGGTCCCCTCCTGGAGCCTGGTGAGGCTGGCAGGTCCCCTCCTGGAGTCTGGTGAGGCTGGCAGGTCCCCTCCTGGAGCCTGGTGAGGCTGGCAGGTCCCCTCCTGGAGCCTGGTGAGGCTGGCAGGTCCCCTCCCGGAGCCTGGTGAGGATGGCAGGTCCCCTTCTGGAGCCTGGTGAGGATGGCAGGTCCCTTTCTAGAGCCTGGTGAGGATGGCAGGTCCCCTCCCGGAGCCTGGTGAGGCTGGCAGGTCCCTCCTGGAGCCTGGTGAGGCTGGCAGGTCCCCTCCCGGAGCCTGGTGAGGCTGGCAAGTCCCTTCCCTGAGCCTGGTGAGGCTGGCAAGTCCCTTCCCGGAGCCTGGTGAGGCTGGCAAGTCTCCTCCCGGAGCCTGGTGAGGCTGGCAAGTCCCCTCCCGGAGCCTGGTGAGGCTGGCAAGTCCCCTCCCGGAGCCTGGTGAGGCTGGCAAGTCCCCTCCCGGAGCCTGGTGAGGATGGCAGGTCCCTTCCCGGAGCCTGGTGAGGCTGGCAAGTCCCTTCCCTGAGCCTGGTGAGGCTGGCAAGTCCCCTCCCGGAGCCTGGTGAGGCTGGCAAGTCCCTTCCCGGAGCCTGGTGAGGCTGGCAGGTCCCCTCCCGGAGCCTGGTGAGGCTGGCAAGTCCCTTCCCGGAGCCTGGTGAGGCTGGCAAGTCCCTTCTCGGAGCCTGGTGAGGCTGGCAGGTCCCCTCCTGGAGCCTGGTGAGGCTGGCAGGTCCCCTCCTGGAGTCTGGTGAGGCTGGCAGGTCCCCTCCTGGAGCCTGGTGAGGCTGGCAGGTCCCCTCCTGGAGCCTGGTGAGGCTGGCAGGTCCCCTCCCGGAGCCTGGTGAGGATGGCAGGTCCCCTTCTGGAGCCTGGTGAGGATGGCAGGTCCCCTCCCGGAGCCTGGTGAGGCTGGCAGGTCCCCTCCTGGAGCCTGGTGAGGCTGGCAGGTCCCCTCCTGGAGCCTGGTGAGGCTGGCAGGTCCCTCCCGGAGCCTGGTGAGGCTGGCAGGTCCCCTCCCGGAGCCTGGTGAGGCTGGCAAGTCCCTTCCCGGAGCCTGGTGAGGATGGCAGGTCCCCTTCTGGAGCCTGGTGAGGATGGCAGGTCCCCTCCTGGAGCCTGGTGAGGCTGGCAGGTCCCTTCCTGGAGCCTGGTGAGGCTGGCAGGTCCCTCCTGGAGCAGGTTCCTGAGCCTATTGAGCTCTTATCATGTCTTCATATGAAATCGTCAATAGAGTTAGCCTCCACTACACCATTTCTTAGTTCATTCCATTTATTAAGAATTTGTTCAGTGTTGGATGTGTCTGTGGCTCATTTGGGTCCCCACTTTCCACCTGTGCCCCCTTGTGCGAGCACCACCCGTGTTAAATAATATCTTTATCTACCCTGTCAATTCCCTTCATAATTTTATAGGTGGTAATTATATCTTCCCTAACTCTTTTTATCTTCCAGTGAAGAGGTTTATTTCCAGTAGTCTTTCCATTAACTCCTACCTGTCATTTCCTCACTAGTCTAGAAGTATACCTCTCAACTTTCGTTAACTTCACCTTGTACTTGACTAGATAATGATGCCTCGCTGAAGCCGTATACTTCAAGAATCGTGTAACATATATGGTATATAAGGTTCTGAATAATTCATTGTACTAATTTTTAAAGGTAGTTCCTATGTTGGACAGTCTAACATATGTCCCTGATGATCTCCTCTTCACATGGGCTTCGGTGTCATATCAATCCCCAATTTTTTCTCAAAATCCAGTTCTTGAATAAAATTCGTGGTGTGGCACCATGTACCCAGCCTCCTGCTCCCTGCACTTAGTTTAATTATTCTACATATAAACGAGTTAAACCCTGACAGTTATTATTTTGTACCATTCCTTCAGTTCTCCAGAGAACTATTAGCAAACATTTAGTGGAATGAGTCTCTTCCTTCTGATAGGTCATCTTTATCAAAAAATTCAACTTCTGTTTGTCGAGGGTCGGAGATCTGAGGCTTGGAGCTAACCTCGCCCAACTTTTCAGGATGACGCATGGATGGTAGGGGAATGTCATGGACGAGTCGGGTCCTATTGCGACTTCTGTATGTCTGAAATAATGGGTTATCCAGAGTTTTTAAACAGTTTTTAGCTGGTTATTGTATTGCCTGTTCAAAAAAAGAGTGTGGAGAGGTAGGGAAAGGGTGATATGCAGAGTTGGAGAAGAGGGAGTGGGGATAGAAAGAAGGAAAAATAGGAGAAGAGAAGGAGAGAGGAGAAGAGCAGGAAAGGAAGAGACAGGTACTGGGACACCGCCCGGTAGTTTACATATATGTGAAACAGGATAGGTACTATTGGCGAACTGTGTTACTTGCTGGCAACATCTCGACGCCGAGGGCTCGGTCCGACCGTCAGCTGGGACACTCCAGCATCCTGCAAGTTATACACAAATACTTATCTACAGACTCACTCTCAGGTTAAACTACTAGCCGAACTCTACACAAATAGAGACCTGAGACGACTAGGCCACGATATGGTCAAAAGAATTGCATGCTGGGATTCCAGTAGTAATTTTATGATTACCAAACCACAACTTAGAAGATGGAGAAGCGACGACGTTTCGGTCCGTTCTGGGCCATTATAAAGTCGTGTAATTTTTAATAATTTAGCAGTAGTAATTTTCTGTAATTCAAATTCTGCTCTTGGAGCACTTGAAAACTTCTGCAAGATCGACAGAGTCTTATAATAGCAAGTAGGAAAAACTTGCTTGCACCAAAATAACTCGCCATTATAACCAAGACGGCTGCTAAATTTGCATGCAACAAAACACGAAGTTGAACAATACTCGTGTATCCTAATCTCTATTGTTAAAACTATATTGCTCAAACAATGGGGTCTGATAAGAGATAAATTATACTCTCGGAGGCCTGAAACACTACTGGGAAAAGTTAGGATTTGTTTAGTTCTGATATAAAATGCGCAGTATGGAACCTTTAGAAACAATGCGACATTAGCGCCGGATAATGTCGCTGTGTCGTTAGATCGACGATGTCGATAATGAGCCAATGCGCCGGGATGAGGTTGGGTTTGTGTCACCTGTGGCAGGTGGTTGGATGTGATAAATCTCCCCAACCTGAGCCCTCCAAGAGTATACTCTGTGAGCAGGAACTGGGTCATGATCGCTCACACTATATTATTAAATGTCCAGTCACAAGACCCTTCTGACCACCCTGTATGAGCTACCTGCAGTTTTGCAATTACTTCATCTACCTGTGTTTTTACTACATGATCTTAATGCAGCCCTGTGTGACTAACGGCTGTGACTCACACTATGTAACCTTTGTATAGTCTACGATACCTGCATGAAACGCCATTTATTGTAGTCTGTTATTAACACACAAATAATTAAGCTTGGCCCACGGAGTATATCCGACACGTGACACGTGACACATGACACGTGACACGTGACACCCACCACACACCCCAGGGGCACGAGCATGTGTATTCACCTAGTTGTGCTTGCTTCCTTCATTGAGCTTTAGCTCTTTGGTCCGCCTCTCAACCGTCAATCAACTGAGCGTGTGCGATTGACGGCTCTCTCTCTCTCTCTCGCGCTCTCGCGCTCTCGCGCTCTCGCACTCTAGCGCTCTAGCGCTCTAGCGCTCTAGCGCTCTAGCGCGCTCTCGCGCTCTCGCGCTCTCGCGCTCTCGCTCTCTCGCTCTCTCGCTCTCTCGCTCTCTCGCTCTCTCGCTCTCTCGCTCTCGCTCTCGCTCTCGCTCTCGCTCTCGCTCTCTCTCTCTCTCTCTCTCTCTCTCTCTCTCTCTCTCACATACACACACACACACACACACACACACACACGCACACACACACAGAGTTATTTACTGTAGGGTGTATAACAGTCCGCTCTGATCTGGGTTAATAGTAGAGCCATTTTTCTAAATTAGGAACTTTTTCTACTAACTAGAGACAACTGCTGCCGCTCCAGCTTCATGTTAGTGGACATTACGCGGAGTCGGGCGACTATTGGGACACAGGCCTCCTACAGCCTGCTTTATTTTTACCACAGACGTTACCAAACATTTACATTTCTTACCAGTATTAAGAGTATTCATTTCCTTCCGTCCCCCAAGGACAGGGTTAGAGAGGTGTTCGGCATCACTTGGTGTAGTGAGACACAACCACATGCGGCGACTGTAGTGCTTGTACAGTGTTGACCAGCAGGCATTACTTCTCGCCTCTCTTACACACACAGTGATCACTTCTCTTATATACAGTGCCGAGGGTTATGGCCTCTTCCATACTAGTGGTGCTTCCTCCATACCAATGGTGCTTCCTCCATACCAGTGGTGCTTCCTCCATACCAGTGGTACTTCCTCCATCTTTACCCCTATCTGGCTCTGCTATCTACGCTCAAAACAATAAACTTTAGTATGAATTTGACGAAGTATGAGTCAATTACGGTCCGGCAGTAAAGTTATCACAGCAAATTACCCGGCAAGACCTTTCATTGGAAAGTTCAGGGGTTCCTACAACGATGGTCAGCCTTCGTGTGGCTCAGCTGACCCCGCTGACCGCCCCGTCCGGCCCCTGGCTACCTTCAGCAGGCGGCCCTCACCGCCCCGTCCGGCCCCTGGCTACCTGCAGCAGGCGGCCCTCACCGCTCCGTCCGGCCCTTGGCTACCTGCAGCAGGCGGCCCTCACCGCCCCGTCCGGCCCCTGGCTACCTCCAGCAGGCGGCCCTCACCGCTCAGGGACTGAAGTGTGTGAGGTGAATGTTACCGGCGCGGGAGCTGCTCGGAATATTCTCATTAACGGAGCACACGCCGGACTGGGATTTTTTTTTTTAGGTAAATACTTACGTAACTTTCATAAAGGTGTACATTATTCAGGGATTTCATTGACCTGTTTTTGAATATTATGATGAAAGTGTGACTTGCTTGTGTGTGTGGGAAGGATGCTGAGTGACTGAGTTTTTGCATTAAAGGGAAGAAAACCCGGGGATCTCCAGCGTGAGTCAAAGATAAGTTATTTTTGGCCTCACTATTCCTGCACTAACTTTGTTGTTAGTGCAGATTGTTGCTAACATTCCAACTGTGGGTGAGGCACCATTCCTTCCACCCGTCCGTTCCCAAATCCTTATCCTGATGCCTTCCAAGTGCTAAATTGTCGTAATGGCTTTGCGCTTCCCCTGATAATTCCTTTCCTTTCCAACTAAAAATGGCTCTTGCCTCATCAGAGTGATTTTGTTAGCATAACTCACTATCACTAACATCCCATCTTATCTGAAACCCATTCATCAAGTATCGCATGTATCAGGAAGGAGGCAGTGAGGAACGTGCTCTGGTCTCACTCACTCCGGGCCCCTCAGGACGCTACTCATGGGTAACACATCAACGTGTCATGGCAATGGTAAATCCAGTTCTTGGCTCAGTTGCAGAGTCGCTCCTGACAGGAATCGTAACGTTTAACTTCCTCGCTGGTTTCATTCCTGTCTAAATCAAACTGTTTTTCATTGGTACATCTCTATGTGGCCTGAAAAAAAAGAATGGAGGGATTAGACCCATTGCCGTTGGTATAGCCCTTCACCGACTAGATACAAAGGCTACTGTCAGAAGTATTCGAATGGCATCAGCCACCATGCTGCAACCCAACCAGCTGGGGTTCGGGATCCCCCAAGGCAGTGAAGCAGCAGCATATGCTGCACGAGCCAATACCACTTCTCTCATCGAAGACAAGGCAGTAGTAAAATTCGATGTTGGAAACGCTTTCAACTCCTCAAAAAGTAAGCAGTTCTCAAAGCAGTCGAAGAACATTGCGCAAGCATTCTTCCCTTTATTTATGCACAAACTCATCTCAGCAGAGGGAATTCGGCAGAGAGACGCCTTGCACTATTACTTTCTACATAGTGCTAGTCCTCAGAGTACATCTATTACCCTGAGCAACGAACTGCCCCGTCAAACAACATAGATAGTTATCTAGACATTTGTGGTAATCTGAAAGTATATTAAAAGCATATTTATTTTTATCAATGTAAATGCGCTGTACTTCACAGTTGTAGATTGATAATTTTTCGGCTTTGCGGCCTTGCCTGGTGGAGGCCCCCCATATCCCAGTGCAATGTGATGATTACCATGATCGCATTTAAGTCTCTCACGCAGGTGTCATGAGCTCACAAATATCTCGCTCACTGTTGCTATTGTTGTTAGCGACCAGTTGAGCTGGTAGCCTGTATCATGACCAGAAGACTCAGGCTCCGTGGGTGCTGACAGAGTAATAGGTGTAGACCAAGATGCCTCGTTGGCACCTATGCTATCTTCCTTATTTTTGGTTTGTGGAACCTTAGGTTTATTATTAAGCTTTAGTTTTTTAGCTTGTTTAATTTTGTCTGGGCTGGTCTGACTTGAGTTTTCAGGTGGTTTTATCTAATCAATAGTCCACATGAGATTAATGGCTGATTTTAGACCATCGATCATTTCCCTCATTGTAAGAAAATCCTTTTCTTAAGAAAGTCATTCTTAAGATGTTAGCACACCGTTGTTAGAACATCAGTGGAATTACCGCTATATGATTAAATTTAATAGCCTCTCCATTAAATAGTGGTGGTATTTGTGTGACTGTGATGAGGGAACTTACAATGCCTGAACCTCCAACCTGAAACTTTACAAGGAGTCTGCATTCTTACTTGGTGGCAGAAAGTCTTTAAAATTATTATGTTAGGTTAGCGACAAGCACTAATGGGTTACATAAATTGTCTTTCAATAGCTTAACCGCAATGTCATACCAGTCGTGTGCGAGACTCAAATTCAGAGTCACAGACGAGGCCTCTTCCTAAATTGCTGCTCTTACAAATAGGTCAACTTGGTCATGTTATTGATGTTAGTCTTATTGGTGTCTGGGGGTTTATGTAAAACTTTGAATGACTTCAGGAGAGGCCTCCAGACTTCCTGTCGATCAAGAAGAGTCCCAGGTTGTATACCTGTTAACATATCAAGGTGGTACAGTGGTAGAGGTTTCGGCTGGCAGTTCGCTAGTTAAGGGTACGAGTCACGTAAGAGCTTCCGTTGATTTTCCTCATTTATATTAAAGGTTTCTCATTTTATATTTATTAAGATGAGGTTGAATTTATATTAAAATTTTGATAAGCAAAATCTGGTGAAGCTAGATTTATCTGTTTAACGTGAGGGTGAAATGTATACACTTAGAGCAGATGGTATTGAGCTGTTAACGCTCTGCTATTGCTAGTTGTGGTGCCCAGCGGCCGCACTGCTTGTCAACAGAAAAGTTGGTGGTTGTAACAAGTGTACCAAAGTCGAGGGTATAGCCTGAAGAGGCTAGTCATGTTCACCTTAAGTAATTAAGTAACAACATTTTAAGACTACTAAGTAACATTAAGACATTGTCCAATAAGTCGTCCACAGTATTCTCTTCAGTCTCTCATGAACTACATCATACTTTTGTCTAACTCAGATTACTTCAATGTTATTCTTTCCTTCATAATACTGAAAATGTAAATAATTTGTCAAACTATTTATGTAATAAGAGAGAGCGGGTAGTAAGGATAAGAGAGAGCGGGTAGTAAGGAAGACGGGTATAATAACATCGACGAGAGGAGTGTGCAATGACCACATCAGGAGGGAGGGAATTATCAGGGGGAAAGCGCCAAGCCATTACGATTATATAGCACTGGGAATTAGGGGTCAGGATAAGGATTTGGGATGGGACGGTGGCCCAAGCACTTGGACGGTCGGGGAGGGATTGAACACCGACCTGCACGAAACGAGACCGTCGCTCTACCGTCCAGCCCAGATGATTGGACTGGACCGAGCCCATTTATGCTCCACATCAGAAGCATAAATACGGTTTATCCAAATTTCCTGACCAACACACACACGATATGAAGCTAACTAGTACTGCGAGGTTGTGAAACTGTGGCACACTCCTTCGTGCGCACAATTAGGTGAATAAAGAATTGCGAGAGTAGAAGCATCCATCACCGTTGTAATGGTGGCGGTCACCTCCACTATCATCAACTGTGCCAGAGCTCGGGGGGAACTAGTAAGTGTTACCCGGGCTGGTTATAAAGAGGTCGGGAGAACATTGTGTCATTTTGTGGGCGAGTGAAGGCCGGGAGCCCAGCTTCGCCTTCTGCATATTAATGAACCAACACGCAGGGGATCCTGTGCCACCTGTGCTGCCTTCCTCTTGGTGCTCCTGCTCCTCCCACACACACGACACCCAAGGAGCACGTGACCTGCACCGTAGTAACAGAGCACATGTTTACTCGCCTAGCTGTACTTGCGGGGGTTGAGCTCCGGCTCTTTGATCCCGCCTCACACTGTCAATCAAATGGTGTACAGGTTACTGAGCCTACTGCGCTCTATCATATCTACATTTGAAACTGTGTATGGAGTAAGCCTCCACCACATCACTGCCAATTGTAATTTCATTTGTTGCATTCCGTTTGTTAACTACTCTGACACTGAAAAAAATATTTTTAATGTCTCTATAGGTCATTTGGGTACTTAGTACCCACCTGCATACCGATGTTCGTATTCCACTCATTCTAAACAGTTTGTCTTTTTCCACCCTGTCAAATCGTCGGAGAATTTTGTAGGTGGTAATGCAACCCGTTCTCGCACTTCCTAATCGTCAATATCTTGCTTATGAATAAGAGCATATGTGACATACTAATTTATTGTGAATATTTGAGTTTACCTTGAAAAGCTGAATAGAAAACCCACAACCTAACCTAACCTTCTTAGTATGCTAAGATATTACAATTAGTACTGAACCTATACCTATATTGATATTACACTTTTATAAAAATAATAAAACAAAACTAAAATATTTAAATAAATTGTAAAGTAACTCAGGATATTGTCAAATTTTGTATAAAAATCTCTATTGTTTAATAAAACTAAGAGAAAAAGTTAGTGCCTTGAAAAAGAAATGTGGGTTGGAATATGTCACATATGTACTTATTTATAAGCAAAATAGTGACTATAAGTAATAAGTCATATATGTGTTCTGTCTTGTGCGAGAGCAGGTTGCAACGGTAATCAGGTCTACCCTGATTCTTCAGGCTTCCAGGTACGTAAGGCTTCGCTCCCGTAGCTTTTCCTAGTAATTCATACCTTTCAGTTTTGGGACAAGTCTGGTAGCATACCTCGGAATTTTCTCTAACATTGTCTTGTGTCTAACTAGGTATAGACGCCACGCTGGAGCTGCATACTCCAGGATTGGTCTGACATAAGTGGTATACAAAGTTTTGAATGATTCCTTACGCAAGTTTCTAAAGGCAGTTCTCATGTTGGCCAATGATATTACACCGAACCTGGGGATAGGTTCGGTGTGATATCAACCCCAAGATCTTTCACTATAATTGACTCTTTCAGGATTTCACCTCACATATGGTACCTTGTGTTCAGCCTCGTGCTCCCTTCACCTAATTTAATTTTTCACCTACTTTCACCTAATGTCTGAACGATCAGGTGATAAGGCTATACAAAAGGGAGCAACTGGAGTTAAGTGCCTCAAGAAAACGTACATTCTCCTTGAAAAGACAAAACGAAACTAAAATGAAACCAGATGAAGATTGGGCTGGATGTTATACAAAGATATTTGGGCTGGATGTTATACAAAGATGTTTGGGCTGGATGTTATACACAATACAGGTCCAGATAAAATATCGCCTTGGTAATTAATGAAACTGAAACACTGTAAGACCTCAGTGGTTCAGTGTCACAGGGTGCTGCCTCCACCACACACCTCCCAGTGGTCCAGTGTCACAGGGTGCTGCCTCCACCACACACCTCCCAGTGGTCCAGTGTCACAGGGTGCTGCCTCCACCACACACCTCCCAGTGGTCCAGTGTCACAGGGTGCTGCCTCCACCACACACCTCCCAGTGGTCCAGTGTCACACGGTGCTGCCTCCACCACACACCTCCCAGTGGTCCAGTGTCACAGGGTGCTGCCTCCACCACACACCTCCCAGTGGTCCAGTGTCACACGGTGCTGCCTCCACCACACACCTCCCAGTGGTCCAGTGTCACAGGGTGCTGCCTCCACCACACACCTCCCAGTGGTTCAGTGCCACAGGGTGCTGCCTCCACCACACACCTCCCAGTGGTCCAGTGTCACAGGGTGCTGCCTCCACCACACCTCCCAGTGGTCCAGTGTCACAGGGTGCTGCCTCCACCACACACCTCCCAGTGGTTCAGTGACACAGGGTGCTGCCTCCACCACACACCTCCCAGTGGTCCAGTGTCACAGGGTGCTGCCTCCACCACACACCTCCCAGTGGTTCAGTGACACAGGGTGTTGCCTCCACCACACACCTCCCAGTGGTCCAGTGTCACAGGGTGCTGCCTCCGCCACACCTCCCAGTGGTTCAGTGCCACTGGGTGCTGCCTCCACCACACACCTCCCAGTGGTCCAGTGTCACAGGGTGCTGCCTCCACCACACCTCCCAGTGGTCCAGTGTCACAGGGTGCTGCCTCCACCACACCTCCCAGTGGTCCAGTGTCACAGGGTGCTGCCTCCACCACACCTCCCAGTGGTCCAGTGTCACACGGTGCTGCCTCCACCACACACCTCCCAGTGGTCCAGTGTCACAGGGTGCTGCCTCCACCACACACCTCCCAGTGGTCCAGTGTCACACGGTGCTGCCTCCACCCACACCTCCCAGTGGTCCAGTGTCACACGGTGCTGCCTCCACCACACACCTCCCAGTGGTCCAGTGTCACAGGGTGCTGCCTCCGCCACACCTCCCAGTGGTTCAGTGCCACAGGGTGCTGCCTCCACCACACACCTCCCAGTGGTCCAGTGTCACAGGGTGCTGCCTCCACCACACACCTCCCAGTGGTCCAGTGTCACACGGTGCTGCCTCCACCACACACCTCCCAGTGGTCCAGTGTCACACGGTGCTGCCTCCACCACACACCTCCCAGTGGTCCAGTGTCACAGGGTGCTGCCTCCGCCACACCTCCCAGTGGTTCAGTGCCACAGGGTGCTGCCTCCACTACAACTGGCACTGGAGTTGACTACTACAATACACACTGTTACCACGTCCTGTACCTCCCTTTGTGTCGCAGGTAACGAGTAGAACAATGATCAAGAAGCAAAACTTCCCTGTATAAGAACGTCGAGGTTGAGAACATGATGAGCAACATCTTGGCGCCCATCACTGTTAGCTTCCGAGACACTAACTGACGAGGAGGCTCTTGTTGCTTCTTATACCTTACTGAACGCAAAATTTATCTTGTGTCTCGGCTAGCAAAATCTAACTGGTTGGATCGATCTTTCTTGTATAATAACTTGAGTGTTGGTAGAAACCCTTCAGGGCTGGTCATAGAGCCAGCAAACTTGGAACGTTATCTAATGAGACAAAAGGAAGACTGAAGTCAAATTTTGTGAACATATTTAATTACACTCAACTAAGAAAATAGTATCACAGTTTAACTTTATTAATCCTGAGGGTCAATGTCTCAGCAGCCCAGCAAGTCTTCCTCAACGCATCTGGAAAATAACAAAACATGCTTACCTAACATGACATAGCTAAATGAAAAATATCCCTAACCTAGCAAAATCATATATGAAATTTCAGGATTTTTCCTCCACCAAATTGCGCTCCTTCTAAAACTACTTAACACATCAAAGTCCAAATTCCTGAAATCTTCAAAAACTCAGCAAGGAACACTAAGTGGAACCAATGCCTCGTGTTTCTCTCATGACCTGAGGTAATGTTCTCCCTCAGTTTATCAGCAAGTTCCTTAAAACGAGACACACACATATCCAAGTGTAAATTTCATTTACTTATCCAACAATCACAGAACTTTCCTATCAGAGGGCACTGCAGTAGAGGTGTGCATCAGAGCGCACTGCAGTAGTGGTGTGTATCAGAGCGCACTGCAGTAGTGGTGTGTATCAGAGCGCACTGCAGTAGAGGTGTGTATCAGAGAGCACTGCAGTAGAGGTGTGTATCAGAGAGCACTGCAGTAGAGGTGTGTATCAGAGCGCACTGCAGTAGAGGTGTGTATCAGAGCGCACTGCAGTAGAGGTGTGTATCAGCACACTGCAGTAGAGGTGTGTATCAGAGGGCACTGCAGTAGAGGTGTGTATCAGAGCGCACTGCAGTAGAGGTGTGTATCAGAGCGCACTGCAGTAGAGGTGTGTATCAGAGCACACTGCAGTAGAGGTGTGTATCAGAGGGCACTGCAGTAGAGGTGTGTATCAGAGAGCACTGCAGTAGAGGTGTGTATCAGAGAGCACTGCAGTAGAGGTGTGTATCAGAGAGCACTGCAGTAGAGGTGTGTATCAGAGAGCACTGCAGTAGAGGTGTGTATCAGAGAGCACTGCAGTAGAGGTGTGTATCAGAGCGCACTGCAGTAGAGGTGTGTATCAGAGCGCACTGCAGTAGAGGTGTGTATCAGAGCGCACTGCAGTAGAGGTGTGTATCAGAGGGCACTGCAGTAGTGGTGTGTATCAGAGAGCACTGCAGTAGAGGTGTGTATCAGAGAGCACTGCAGTAGAGGTGTGTATCAGAGAGCACTGCAGTAGAGGTGTGTATCAGAGAGCACTGCAGTAGAGGTGTGTATCAGAGAGCACTGCAGTAGAGGTGTGTATCAGAGCGCACTGCAGTAGAGGTGTGTATCAGAGCGCACTGCAGTAGAGGTGTGTATCAGAGGGCACTGCAGTAGTGGTGTGTATCAGAGGGCACTGCAGTAGAGGTGTGTATCAGAGGGCACTGCAGTAAGTAAGTAATTATCAAAAGAAGGCACCAAACCGGGAAGGCTATGTAGCACCATCAAATACGCAAAATAATCAGAGGGCGCTAAATATCACCAAGGATGCCAATACGAGAACAAAAACGCATAAGGCGAACGATATCAAAAGTATCCGAGTCACCAAGAATTCTATCGAGGGACAGGTGACCGCGAGGGGCGGTCGGAAAGCAAGACACACGCTCGTCCTGGAAGTCAGGACATTCAAGAAGGACATGCACGACCGTAAGAGGGACAATGCAACTAGGACAATAAGGAGCAGGGCTGCGCTCCATCAAGTGACCATGGGTTAAGCAAGTATGGCCAATACGCAACCTCGCCAGAGCTGTTTCCCACCGCCGGTTACGGTGGAAGGAGGACGGCCACGAGGAAACACAACATTTAAGAGTACGTAGCTTGTTACCAGTAACAGACAACCAAGAAGCCTGCCAACGGGTAAGAACTGAGGAATGGATAACTGGGTAAAAGTCGGAATACGGAATGCCTTTACGAGAGATGGGACAAGAGCGGACAGCTTCCTTAGCGGCAGCATCCGCACGCTCATTTAAAGACACACCAATATGGCTGGGAACCCAACAAAACTCAACCGACTTAAATTTACTGTGAACGAGAAACAGCCAATGCTGGATCTCGACAACTACTGGATGAACCGGATTAAAGGACCCGAGAGCCATGAGGGCACTACGAGAGTCAACAACAACCACAAAGGAAGACTGACAACGAGAAAGCAGGAGACGAAGAGCATAGAGAATAGCATAAAGTTCTGCTGTAAAGATGCTAGTCTCCGGAGGCAAGCGACACATATAAGTGCAATCAGGAAAAACAACAGAGTAGCCAACACCGTCCGCTGACTTAGACCCATCGGTGAAGACAGAAACGGAGCGGGAGTGAGAAGAAAAGTGCTCGAGGAAAAGGCGTTTTAGAACCGTAGGAGGGGTAAAAGCTTTAGTGATACGGGTCAAGGAAGTACAAAACCGCGGAAGAGGGACCCTCCACGGGGGCAAAGAAGGAACAACACGAGGAGAAACATCAGAAATACGAACGGAGAGAGAATCCTGTAGGCGAGATAACCGGACAGAAAGAGGGAGGTGGTGAAGAGGAACAGGAACCGCAGGAGGGGTAAAAGTTAAAGCACGACAGAGGCGAGAGGAAGGATGTTGCAAGGACCGCGCAAGATAGCGAAGACAGTAGCGATCACGGCGGTCCTGGAGAGACAGGAAGCCAGTGTCAACATACAAGCTAAGGATGGGAGTCGAACGAAAGGCACCAGAACTGAGGCGCAACCCAGTATGGTGCAAAGCATCAAGACGGCGAAGAGTAGAAGGAGAAGCAGACGAGTAAGCAGGGCAACCATAATCGAGCTTAGACAGGACGAGAGAGGAATGTAAAGCAAGGAGAGTGCGCCTATCTGCCCCCCAAGAAGTATGGGACAAGACCCGAAGGAGGGTAAGGGCCTTAGAGCACTCAACACGGAGGTAAGAGATATGGGGAGACCAAGACAAACGAGTGTCAAGGAATAACCCCAAAAGCTTCGCGGAATCTTTGTATTCAAGGGGATGACCATAAAGTGACAAAGAGGGACGAAGAACAACCCGTTTCCGCGTAAAAGTCATGGCACAAGTCTTAGAAGTAGAGAACTTGAAGCCATGACCTGTGGCCCAAGACGACACGGCATCAATTGCAAGTTGAAGCCGGCGTTGAAGGAGAGGCGAATCATCACCCTGACAACAAAGGGTAAGATCATCGACATAGAGAGCGGAGAAGACACCAGAAGGAAGAGAGGAAAGAAGACCATTGAGGGCAACAAGAAAAAGAGTAGTGCTCAGAACACTACCCTGGGGCACACCTTCGTATTGCTGAAAAGAGGGAGACAGAGCGGTACCAAGGCGCACCCGAAAGGAACGACGAGAGAGGAAGCTGCGGAGAAAGAGAGGGAGATGACCACGAAGGCCAAAAGAATGAAGTTGAGATAGGATATGATAACGCCAAGTGGTGTCGTAAGCCTTTTCTAGGTCAAAAAGGACGGCAACAACGGAGGTCTTCGCAGCAAAAGCAGTACGAATATAGACCTCCAAGTTCACCAGGACATCTGTCGTGCTGCGGCACTTGCGGAAACCAAATTGAGAAGGGGAGAGGAGGTGATGGTGTTCCAGGAACCACATCAGACGAACGTTAACCATACGTTCAAAGAGTTTGCAGACACAACTTGTGAGAGCAATAGGGCGAAAGTCCTTAGGGGAAGTACCCAGAGACCCCGGTTTGCGAACAGGGAGGACAACGGCATCGAGCCAGTCCTCAGGGACTGACGACGACTCCCAGATCCGATTATACAGACTCAGTAAATACTGAGACGTGCTCGGAGGGAGATGGCGAAGCATCTCATAATGAATACCATCGGAGCCCGCCGCCGTAGAACCGCAGAGGGCCAGGGCAGAACGAAGTTCAGAGAGAGAGAAGGGATCATTATAGGGAAGCTGAAGATGAGTGCAGAAATCTAAAGGACGAGACTCAAGGACAGGTTTACGAAGAAGGAAAGATTGGGGAAGATGAAGACCAGAGCTAACAGAAGAAAAATGGGAACCCAGTTCGGAAGCGACCTGCAACGGGTCCGCCACAAGAGTATCATGGAGGTGAAGGACCGGTGAAACATCGGGAACGAACTTACCCGCTATCTTGCGGATACGCTTCCAGATCTGGGCCAGAGGGGTCTCGGACGTAATTGTTGAGACATAAGATGCCCAACATTCACGTTTAGCCGTACGGATGGCCCTACGGGCCACCGCACTCGCTTTCCGAAAGAAAAGAAAAGAATCGGTCGTCTGCCTACGGCGGTGCCTCTTCCAGGCTGCACGCTTACAGCGGACAGCCCGAGCACAGTCCGCATTCCACCAGGGAACGCACTTCCGTGGACCCCGAGAGGAAGAGCGAGGAATAGAGCGGAGGGCAGCGTTGAAGACAGTGTCATGAAAAAGGAGGAGAGTGCGAGAGAGAGGCAGAAGGGAGAGGTCAGGGAGAGCAGCACTGAGGGTAAATAGGGTCCAGTCTGCCTTAGCAAACTGCCACCTAGGGAAAGAGAGGGAAGGGCGAAAAGAGAAAAAGGAAACAAGGATGGGGAAATGATCACTTCCATGGAGGTCATCAAGAACCTGCCACGTGAAATCTAAGTAAAGAGAAGAAGAGCAGAGAGAAAGATCAAGACAAGAAAGGGTGCGAGTCCGAGAGTCCAAATGAGTGGGCTCACCAGAATTCAGAAGAGACAGGGAAGAAGAGAGGAGAAACGGCTCAATGAGGCGACCCCGGGTATTCGTCAGAACGTCACCCCAAAGAGAATGACGACAATTGAAGTCACCCAGCAGGAGCACAGGCTCCGGCAAGGAGTCCAGGAGGTGTTTCAAATCAGGAAGAGAGAGCGGGACACTCGGGGGGAGATAAATGGAACAAACTGTGTACCATTTCCCCACAAAGATACGAGCAGCAGAACAATGGAGAGGCGAAGGAAAAAGTAAAGGAACAAAGGGAACATCAGCCCGAATCAAAAGAGCAGAAGAATTAGAAGCCCCAGCAATGGCTGGGGGAGGGGAGAGAAAGGAATAGCCACGAAAACGACCAGGACGAGCACCAAGCATTGGCTCCTGGAGACAGACACAAAGGGGCGAAAACCGCGAAATCAGAAGTTGGAGTTCGAGGAAATTGGCGTAATAACCTCGAACGTTCCATTGAAGAATGGACAACGACGAGAAGAGAAAGGACAAAAACAGAGAACAAGGAAGAAACAAAGGCGAAAGAGCAACAGAGCACGTTAAAGAATATCAGGGTCGGGATCAGGGTCAGCAAAGTCAGGGTTAGGGGGCATGGGTAAACTGAGCAAAGACGGAGGGAAGGAAACGGGAGAACAGGGCAGAGGTGGGCGGGCAGGGTCTGGAGGAGGAGGAGGAAGAGGAGGAGACAACGGAGAGGAGCCGTCAAGGACAGCAGCAGGAGGAGGGGGAGTAGAAAGAGGGGAGCGCACCCCAGCAAGAGCAGCAACCGAAAGGGAAGCAGGGGCCAAAGAAACCTCCATAGCAGGAACAGGGGGCGCAAGCACTGAAACGGGAGGGGAAGGAGCAACAGAGCCAGAAGGAGCTGAGGAAGAAAGCGAAGCCTTCTTACCCGCCGGGGAAGAGGAAGGAGAGGAGCCAGGCTTACGCTTCTGACTTAAAGAGATCGGTGTCCCAGCAACTACGTACCGGGCAACGGATTCCAGTGTCTCAACAGGAGAAGCCGAACGAGAGCACACACGACGGCCGTTAGGAGAGCGATGGACATCCGCCCGCACCGACAGGCGGTGGGGAGAGCCAATAGATGGAGGAAGAGGATGGGAAGGAGGATCGGAGGGGGGACGAGGAAGAAGACACAGAAGACACGACAGACCGGGTAGAAGGAAGGGGAACCCCAGACAGAGGACCAGGAGGAGGATCCTTCGGGAGAGAACCCAAAGGAACAGAGGAGGGGGCAGTGGGCGCATCAGGGTCCAAGGCCCGGAAACGGTTGTGAGTCTGAGGAAGGCGGGAAGGACGAGGAGAGGAAGAGCGCAACACGCGAGCATAAGAGATATTAGTATAAGGCGGGAGCCGGCGAACCTGGCGCCTCGCCTCAGGAAAAGATAAACGCTCCCGGTGCTTCAGGTTGAGGACGGCTGCCTCAAGCTTGTAATGGACACACGCACGGGAGAAGGTAGGATGGGCTTCACCGCAGTTGAGGCAGCGAGCTTGGGGAGAAGTGCACTCCGACTTAGAGTGACCTTCACTCCCACACAAAGGACAGAGAGAGACAGTCCCAGAGCAGCGGAGGGCACCATGCCCAAACCTCCAGCACTTATTACAAAGTCGAGGAGAAGGAATATACTCCTGGACAGAGCACCTAGCACCAGCAAGAATGACAGAGGATGGAAGGGTCCTACCATCAAAGGTGATCTTCACAACGCGAAGGGGTTGACGGCGACGACCACGAGGGGGACGAGTAAACGAGTCAACCTGGAGGACAGAATGGCCTTGGGCATCAAGGATATGCCGAATATCATCGTGGCAATCCTGCAGATTCCGAACACCGGTTGCAACATGGGGTGGGAGGAGAATAGTGCCAACACTGGAATTCATCTGAACGTTCGTGGAGACCCGAACAGGGATCTCGCCAAGGCAAGATAAGGCAGCCAAGCGGGAAGCCGCATCCTGAGAAGGAGCAGCAACGACACGTGTACCGAGACGAGTGGGGTTGAAAGTAACAGACGCATCCACGGAATCTACAAGATGCCGATGGAGGGAGAAATCGTCAGGAGGCGCAGAATCAAGAGGGAGGAGATCAAAGTATTTGGCCCATGAAGCAGGACCAAACAAGGCCTGATACGCATCAGCACGGGAAGGAATCGAGCGAGTGCGGTTGGGGCGCGAACGGCGTTGAGAACCCCTAGAGAGAGAGGGGTCAAAAGGCGCAGTAGTCACAACGAAAGACTTAGCCACACCAGGGGACGAAGTGG
>NC_091165.1:41527684-41555184 GCF_040958095.1 Procambarus clarkii | reverse complement strand
TGGAGCAAGGAGAAATCCCAGAGATAAGAGAGGGAATAGCTAACCAGGAATCACTGGAAGAGTTTGAGATTACCAGCGGGGAAGTAAGGAAGTGTTTACTAGAATTGGATGTGACAAAGGCTATAGGTCCAGATGGAATCTCCCCTTGGATACTAAAGGAAGGAGCAGAAGAACTGTGCCTCCCGCTCTCCATGGTGTATAACAAATCACTGGCAACAGGGGAACTGCCAGAAATTTGGAAAGCAGCTAACGTAGTCCCGATATACAAGAAAGGGGATAGACAGGAGGCACTGAATTACAGACCAGTGTCCCTAACCTGCATACCATGCAAGTTGATGGAGAAGATTGTGCGAAGAAAGCTAGTGGAACATCTGGAGCGAAAGAACTTTGTAACACAGCATCAACATGGATTCAGGGATGGCAGGTCCTGCCTCACAGGGTTACTTGAATTCTACGACCAGGCAACAAAAATAAGGCAAGAAAGAGAAGGGTGGGCAGACTGCATATTTTTGGATTGTCAGAAAGCCTTTGACACAGTGCCACACAAGAGGTTAGTGAAAAAACTGGAGATGCAGGCTGGAGTGAAAGGGAAGGTACTCCGTTGGATACAGGAGTACCTAAGTAACAGGAGACAACGAGTCAGTGTGAGGGGTGAGGTCTCAGATTGGCGAGACGTTACGAGTGGAGTACCGCAGGGGTCAGTCCTTGGACCTATACTGTTTCTGATATATGTAAATGATCTTCCAGAGGGTATAGAATCGTTTCTCTCAATGTTTGCCGATGATGCAAAAATTATGAGGAGGATTGAAACTGAGGACGATAGTAGGAGGCTACAAGATGACCTAGACAGACTGAGTGAATGGTCCAACAAATGGCTGTTGAAGTTCAACCCGAGTAAATGCAAAGTAATGAAACTAGGTGGTGGAAATAGGAGGCCAAACACAGGATACAGAATAGGAGATGAAGTACTTAATGAAACGAACAGAGAGAAAGATCTAGGAGTTGATATCACACCAAACCTGTCTCCTGAAGCCCACATAAAAAGAATAACGTCTGCGGCATATGCGAGGCTGGCTAACATCAGAACAGCGTTCAGGAACCTGTGTAAGGAATCATTCAGAATCTTGTACACCACATATGTAAGACCAATCCTGGAGTATGCGGCCCCAGCATGGAGCCCGTACCTTGTCAAGCACAAGACGAAGCTGGAAAAAGTCCAAAGGTATGCCACTAGACTAGTCCCAGAACTAAGAGGCATGAGTTACGAGGAAAGGCTGCGGGAAATGCACCTTACGACACTGGAAGACAGAAGAGTAAGGGGAGACATGATCACAACCTACAAAATCCTCAGAGGAATCGACCGGGTAAACAAAGATAAACTATTCAACACTGGTGGGACGCGAACAAGGGGACACAGGTGGAAACTGAGTACTCACATGAGCCACAGAGACGTTAGAAGGAACTTTTTTAGTGTCAGAGTAGTTAACGGATGGAATGCATTAGGCAGTGATGTGGTGGAGGCTGACTCCATACACAGTTTTAAATGTAGATATGATAGAGCCCAGTAGGCTCAGGAATCTGTACACCAGTTGATTGACAGTTGAGAGGCGGGACCAAAGAGCCAAAGCTCAACCCCCGCAAGCACAAATAGGTGAGTACAAATAGGTGAGTACACACACACACACACACACACACACACATATATATATATATATATATATATATATATATATATATATATATATATATATATATATATATATATATATATATATATATATATATATATAATATATAATATGTATATATATATAATTAGTGTGTGAATGTGTCCACCTGCCCCTCACCTAGAGTGAGAGTGTGCCCACCTGCCCCTCACCTAGAGTGAGAGTGTGCCCACCTGCCCCTCACCTGTAGTGAGCTGAGTGCCTCCTTGGCCACGGCCGCCACCTGCCGTCCGGGGTGCGTCTCGGAGCTGGTGCCGTCCGCCGTCACCACCTCGCGGTGAAGGCTGCGTCGCCCCACCAGCGACGCCAGGAACTCCTTGTCTTTACTCAGGCCTCCCAGCAACCTCTGTCGGACGTCACAATACATTGTTAAGGAGCTCCAGGCACATGGGGTAGCGGCCAGCACCCCGGACCACACCACACACGGTGCACCAGCTTCTTCTTGTTGCTTGAGATTCAGCTACACGGAACAAAAACTTGCAAGTAGCACGGGCTATGGTGAGCCCGTCCTACTCACCTGGCATAGGAGCGGGGCTGAGAACCAGTTCCGTGTGTGGTGTGGTCACGCATGTTGTGGAACACAGTGCTAGATAAAGAAGTAATACATGTTAGTAGAATACATGTAAGGAGAATGCATGTTTGAATAATACATGTTAGAAGAATGCATGTTAGTAGAAGTACTAACTGAAGCCAAGCACATTAATGGTATGTACCGTGAAGAGGCAGATCAGCCCAACACAGGACGTGGCTTAGTAAGACGCAGTGTGGCTTTACAGAACACAATGTAGCTATACCAGGTAGAATCTGGGTTTCACAACACAAAATTGCTTTTTAAAAGATACACTGTTGATTTGCAAAGGACAACTTAGCTTTAGAAAATACACAACGTGAATTTGAAGAAAATTCAACCTGGATTTACAAAACACAGAACGAGACATTATAAAAAACTGAACAAGGCTTTACAAGAGAGACAGTCAGGCTTTACGAAAGACAACTTGGCTTTACATTGTGGTTTTACAATAGACAAAACGTGACTTTCAAAACCAGAACGAGGCTTACACACGAGGCAGGTGAGGGTGGTGGACACTACACACGAGGCAGGTGAGGGTGGTGGACACTACACACGAGGCAGGTGAGGGTGGTGGACACTACACACGAGGCAGGTGAGGGTGGTGGACACTACACACGAGGCAGGTGAGGGTGGTGGACACTACACACGAGGCAGGTGAGGGTGGTGGACACTACACACGAGGCAGGTGAGGGTGATGGACACTACACACGAGGCAGGTGAGGGTGGTGGACACTATACACGAGGCAGGTGAGGGTGGTGGACACTACACACGAGGCAGGTGAGGGTGGTGGACACTACACACGAGGCAGGTGAGGGTGGTGAACACTACACACGAGGCAGGTGAGGGTGGTGGACACTACACACGAGGCAGGTGAGGGTGGTGGACACGGACCTCCTGTGCCGCCTCATATGCATCGTAGAGGTAAAGTTGAATCTATAAAACAAAACTCTTTGAACCTGTGGCCGTCGGTAGGGTGGCCTTGAGGGAGGTTCTGGCACTGGTTACGTCGTCTTTCTCATCTTATCAACACAACACAATTTGTCAAATGTTTTACGTCTTGATGTCCATTCATTGCTGGATGAAGGTATACAGTAGTTAACGGTGCCTAGTCGTTCCACTCTGCCCAGGGTTCGAAACAGGATTTTTTTTGCTCGGGATGCGAACGAGTGAGAGTTCTAACCTAACACAACGGGGTTTTGTGTGAAAGTTGCACATGAAACCCCTTGTTTAATACCTTAAGAACAGATTTCAACCTGCTGACATTACATATAAATGTTGTTACCCTTGAGAGCCCTTATGGCTGGTGGTGTTACCGCAGCTCCTGGGCTCCCTGACCTTAAGGTTTACGACCCCGGAGTGTGGGAGGAGGACGTTCATCATAACAAACTTGGCAACTGACCTTGGAGGCGGATTTGGCTTCCTTTGCATCTGTGAAGGAGATGGTGGGCACCGTGGTGGTCTGGGACTGTCCAGACGTCCCGCTGCCCTCCGTCAGGCTGGTCCCCGTCACAGGCTCCTCCGCGTCAGGAAAATTGTCTCCTGTATAAGGTATAAGAGAGAGATAAGGAGACAGCTCCTGCAGGATGGCTGTAAAAGGTTCTGATGGAAGGTAGGTGTGGAGGGCTCTGGTGGAGGGTAGGTGTGGAGGGTTCTGGTGGAGGGTAGGTGTGGAGGGCTCTGGTGGAGGGTAGGTGTGGAGGGCTCTGGTGGAGGGTAGGTGTGGAGGGTTCTGGTGGAGGGTAGGTGTGGAGGGTAGGTGTGGAGGGCTCTGTTGAAGGGTAGGTGTGGAGGGCTCTGGTGGAGGGTAGGTGTGGAGGGCTCTGGTGGAGGGTAGGTGTGGAGGGCTCTGGTGGAGGGTAGGTGTGGAGGGCTCTGGTGGAGGGTAGGTGTGGAGGGCTCTGGTGGAGGGTAAGTGTGGAGGGTTCTGTTGAAGGGTAGGTGTGGAGGGCTCTGGTGGAGGGAAGGTGTGGAGGGTTTCACCAACACGAAGACGGGAGTTATGATATGCTCTATGACACCTCAGGTCCAGTTGTGGTGGGACTGGTCCAGTTCTGGTGGGACTGGTCCAGTTGTGGTGGGACTGGTCCAGTTGTGGTGGGACTGGTCCAGTTGTGGTGGGACTGGTCCAGTTGTGGTGGGACTGGTCCAGTTGTGGTGGGACTGGTCCAGTTGTGGTGGGACTGGTCCAGGTGTGGTGGGACTGGTCCAGTTGTAGTAGGACTGGTCCAGGTGTGGTGGGACTGGTCCAGGTGTGGTGGGACTGGTCCAGTTGTGGTGGGACTGGTCCTGTTGTGGTGGGACTGGTCCTGTTGTGGTGGGACTGGTCCTGTTGTGGTGGGACTGGTCCTGTTGTGGTGGGACTGGTCCTGTTGTGGTGGGACTGGTCCAGGTGTGATTAGACTGGTCCAGTTGTGGGGGGACTGGTCCAGTTGAGTCTGTGTGTGTTGGGGTTGGTCCATGTGTGTTGGGGTGGGACCATGTGTGTTGGGGTGGGACCATGTGTGTTGGGGTGGGTCCATGTGTGTTGGGGTGGGTCCATGTGTGTTGGGGTGGGTCCATGTGTGTTGGGGTGGGACCATGTGTGTTGGGGTGGGTCCATGTGTGTTGGGGTGGGTCCATGTGTGTTGGGGTGGGTCCATGTGTGTTGGGGTGGGACCATGTGTGTTGGGGTGGGTCCATGTGTGTTGGGGTGGGACCATGTGTGTTGGGGTGGGACCATGTGTGTTGGGGTGGGTCCATGTGTGTTGGGGTGGGACCATGTGTGTTGGGGTGGGTCCATGTGTGTTGGGGTGGGACCATGTGTGTTGGGGTGGGTCCATGTGTGTTGGGGTGGGTCCATGTGTGTTGGGGTGGGACCATGTGTGTTGGGGTGGGACCATGTGTGTTGGGGTGGGACCATGTGTGTTGGGATGGGACCATGTGTGTTGGGGTGGGACCATGTGTGTTGGGGTGGGACCATGTGTGTTGGGGTGGGTCCATGTGTGTTGGGGTGGGTCCGTGTGTGTTGGGGTGGGTCCGTGTGTGTTGGTGTGGGACCGTGTGTGTTGGTGTGGGACCTTGTGTGTTGGTGTGGGTCCATGTGTGTTGGTGTGGGTCCATGTGTGTTGGGGTGGGTCCGTGTGTGTTGGGGTGGGTCCATGTGTGTTGGTGTGGGTCCATGTGTGTTGGTGTGGGTCCATGTGTGTTGGGGTGGGTCCATGTGTGTTGGGGTGGGTCCGTGTGTGTTGGGGTGGGTCCATGTGTGTTGGTGTGGGTCCATGTGTGTTGGTGTGGGTCCATGTGTGTTGGTGTGGGTCCATGTGTGTTGGGGTGGGTCCATGTGTGTTGGGGTGGGTCCATGTGTGTTGGGGTGGGTCCATGTGTGTTGGGGTGGGTCCATGTGTGTTGGGATGGGTCCATGTGTGTTGGGATGGGTCCATGTGTGTTGGGATGGGTCCATGTGTGTTGGGATGGGTCCATGTGTGTTGGGATGGGTTCAGATGTTTTGGAATTGTAACAGCTGTGATGGGATAGTCAAAAAGAGCTCTGTGATCGCTGAATTTGTTGATTGCGGGGTTCAGGTGCTCTGTACTGGGTAAGCATGCTTTATACTTGGTCCAGGGGCTCTATACGGAGTTTCTAATATTATATGCGTGGGTCAGATGCTCTATACCGGGTTCAGGTGCTCTTTGCAGGGGGTTTAGATGATCTATATGAGGTTTAGGTACTCTATAGGAGGTCGGGTGCTCATGGGGGAGGTTCAGATGCTCTGTACGGAGTTTAGGAGCTCCTTAGGTCGTTCATGAGCTCTGTACGAGGCTCATGTGCTCTACGCGGGTTCAGGTACTCTATATGGTGTTCAGGTGTTTGATACGGGGTTTGGTGCTCTCTACGAGGGTTCAGGAATGAAACCCGTTGTTCAGGTGCTCTATACGGGGTTCAAGTGCTCTGTCTTCGTTCCGTTGCTGTATAGGGAGATAAGGTGAGCTTTACGAGGTTCAAATACTTTGAACCCCGTGCTCTATACGGGGTTCAGGTGATCTATACGGGGTTCATGTGCTCTATACGGGGTTCAGGTGCTCTATACATGGTTCCAGTGCGCCATACAGGGGGGGGGGGCGGGGGGTTCAGGTTCTTATTACGGATTCCAGTCAATTTGCTAAATTTCCCGGCAGTAATATTTGTTCAATCTACACGAACATGCAGCAAATACATAAATACGAACCACGTACAATATATATATATATATATATATATATATATATATATATATATATATATATATATATATATATATATATATATATATATATATATATATTCAGAATCATTTAAGAGAGGCACTAGTTCATTTATAACGTTCGTGTTAATAACAAAAAAATTCAGTCTTCTTATATTTTCTTGATGCGTCCAGAGGATATATAGAAAGACGTGACGTGGGCCAGAAGTTTTTTTATTTTGAATTAGATAATATACTCGTGGTTCTATTCAGTTAGCTTCTCCTCCTCAAGGTCAATATATTGTATTAAGGTCAATATATTGACTTACTGTAAAGAAGAGACTATATATATATATATATATATATATATATATATATATATATATATTATTATATTAAAGTCAATATATTGTATTAATGTTAATATGTTGTAATAGGGTCAAGCACTGACACGGGAAATTTAGCGTTTGGTTCAGTTGTCGGTGACACCGGTGTGTTGTTGTTGTTGTTGTGAAGGATTGTGAAGGGTTGTGAGGGGTTGTGAGGGGTTGTGAGGGGTTGTGAGGGGTTGTGAAGGGTTGTGAGGGGTTGTGAAGGGTTGTGAGGGGTTGTGAGGGGTTGTGAGGGGTTGTGAAGGGTTGTGAGGGGTTGTGAAGGGTTGTGAGGGGTTGTGAAGGGTTGTGAGGGGTTGTAGAGTGACCACCAGGACCCGTGATCACTCACACGGTCCGTCACGGTCCGTCATGCACTCTACCTTGGTGAACTATAGTATGAGTCATGCACTTACTTCCTCATTGTAAGTCCCACTAGTACCATCTGGTGTCCGCAGCCGGGCTATATGAAGGACGCACTCACCCCCCCGGCGACGCACTCACTCCCGGCGACGCACTCACCCCCGGCGACGCACTCACAGTGCACCCACAGACTCAACGTTGCTGATTACCTGTCTTGGTCTTAGGCTTGATTACATAAAAGAGAGCAAGGGGGTGTTTCTCAAGCCACTTACTGTAAGCTCGAGTGTGTCAACGGGCCTGAGTGCGTCGACGGGCCTGACTGTTAAATGTATGCAATGAGTGCGTCGACGGGCCTGAGTGTGTCTCGTGTGTGTGCAATCCATTGCTGAAGTAATTGTCAAAATATACATTTCTTGGCTCAGGAAACACTAGGTGCGTCAAGGTGACTACACAGCATGAGAGAGGCTACTGAACAGGCAAGGTACCAAGCTCTACCGCAGAAGATACCAACTGCTACTTAATTCTAAACTACTAGACCGAGTCTCTAGGCTACTTAAACACCACCAACTGGTCTACGGTCTACATGATGAAGAGGACACACACACCAACAGGCACGAACACACACATACAGAAACAAACACGTACTGACTGGCGCACACACGTAATTCACAGGACAAAAACCCTGGTATATCGCGTGGGCCACATGAAAAACTTAGATTTAAAATACGAGGCGCAGCGCAGGAAAAAACAATGGTCTCATACGTGCTTCAAAACAATGGGCACACGTGCTTCAAAACAATGGGCACACGTGCTTCAAAACAATGGGCACACGTGCTTCAAAACAATGGGCACACGTGCTTCAAAACAATGGTCTCACACGTGCTTCAAAATTATTTTCACATGTGCTTGAAAACACTTGCCTTGTGCGTCACAACACTGACCTCGTGGGGTCCAAAACGACGCAACCAGATTTCAAGAAAACAACATTTTTCACACATACAGAAACCTTCCACAAATTACACATGACAAACACACTTGCGTTCACACATACACGCACACATATACACGCACATACACACGCACATACACACACAGATGGGTCTGGTAGCTGGGTGGGCAGCGCTCGAGACTCGTAATCCTGTGGCCCGGGTTCGATTCCCGGTGCCGGCAGAGACAAATGGGAGGAGTTTCTTTCACCCCTGTTACCTAGCAGTAAATAGGAACCTGGGAGTTAGACAGCTGTTACGTTCTGTTTCCTGGTGTGTATGTGGAAAAAAGTTAGTAGTTAGTAACAGTTGATTGATTGACAGTTGAGAGGCGGGCCGAAGGAGCAGAGCTCAACCCCCGTCGTCGTTGTCGTCGTGAGGGGGCTTGGTGGGCGGCTGTCGGAGTGTGATGCTCCATGGGACAGTCCTCGGTCCTTTTGACGCCTTATGCTCCTGCTGCTGTCATTTCCAGCTGATCTTTTGCCAGTTTTGATTATTCTTTCGACAGCTTCTGTTTTGACGCCTGGGTGTTTGGGGAGGCGCACTCTCACCCGTAGAACTGTGGTACCCAACGTCACGAGCGAGGGGACGCTTTTTATTGTCAATCCTTCTTTCATCGCTGAACCCGATTTCAACGGACTGACGGTTCTTAAGGTGGCGATTGTGGGGCGTATACGACGCACCTCTGGGGGGGGGGGCCCAGTCTGTCTCTTGTTGGATGTCTTATTCTCTAAATGTGGCTCCATGGTGGGTATGGGGTCACATTTGTGAATGAAAGTATTATCTCTCGTTTTCAGGTCGCTGAATACTGTTCCTCTTATGACATCTCAGACTCGTGGGGTGGACGACCAAGCCCCCGAGTCGGACTGTGTTGAAAGACTGGGCTCTGTAGCCCCCTCTACATTGGGCCTAGACCTAGCTCCTCCTTTCACCTTCCTGACTACTTCCCTCGGCTCCCCTCCCTCCTCCTGTGGTAGGGTCGAGCCCCAAGCTCCTAGTGGTGACCACCTCGTCTCCTGGCACGATTCAGTCTCTCATTGTGACTACTGTGCCTTTTAACCCCTCTCTCTCTCTGGGGGTTGTCAATGCTGTCCCCGCCACGTCTGCACTCCCACGATTCCTTCCCATACTAATGAGTACCATGCCATGTTTGGTCTTTCTTTATGGGTTAAATACTTTGATTTCCACCATCTGGATTCTTCACCTGACGATTTCTCCATCCATAACACACTTTGTTGATTTGGTAGATGCTTCTGTTACTTTTAACCCCACCCGTTTCGGTACACGTGTCGTCGCTGCTCCTTCTCAGGATGTAGCTACCCACTTAGCTGCATTGTCCTGCATTGGTGAAACCCCTGTTCGAGTCTCCAAAAACGCTCGGTTAAATGCTAGTGTTGGCACTGTTCTCTTTCTGCACCATGTCACCACTGGTGTTATGGACCTAAAAGACTGCTACGAGGATATAAAACATATCCTCGAAGCCCAAGGCCATCATGTCCTCCAGGTGGCACGTTCACTCGTCTCCCTCGTGGTCGTCGCCATCAGCCCTTTCAAGCTGTGAAAATCACCTTCGATAGTAGGACCCTTCCGCCCTCTATCATTCTTGCTGGTACCAGGTGCTCCGTTCAGGAATACATCCCTTCTCCTAGACTTTGTAATAAGAGCTGGAAGTTCGGGCATGGTTCCCTCATATGCAGAAGTATTGTCTCTCTATGCCCACATGTGTGGGGACGATGGCCACTCTAAGACATATAACAATATGCAGCGCCATATGTAGCAACACTCTCACTCTAAGACAGTGCTCTCCTCCCCAGGCTCGCTGCCTCAATTGCAGTGAGGCCCACCGTACTTTCTCGCCCACGTGTATACTCTACAAGCTTGAGGAAGCCGTTCTCAACTTGAAACACTGCGATCGTTTGACTTTTCCTGAAGCGAGACGCCAAGTCCACCGTCTCCACCATTTCACTGGTGTATCTTATGCTCGCATGTTGCGTTCTCTCTCTCATCGTCCTTCCCACCTTCCTCGGTCACACAACCGTTTCCAGGCCTTGGACCCGGACACACCCACCGCCTCCTCCCCTGTTCCTTAACGTTCTGTCCCGAAGGGTCTCCCTCCCGGTTCTCCATCTGGAGTTTCCCCCCTTCCTACCCAGTCCGCCATGTCTCCTGTGTCTTCTTTCCCATCTCCCCATGATCCTTCTTCCCAACCCTTCCCTGAGTCTCTTGGCCCTCCACGCCGCCCGTCTGTCATGGCTGTTGTCCATCATCCTCCCAGCAATCTTCATGTTGTTCGCTCCCGTTCTTCTTCTCCTGTTGAGACCATTGAGTCTGTCGCCCAGTATGTTGTTGCTAGAACACCTGTCTCTTTGATTCAGTAACGTAAGACTGGCTCCTCTCCTTCCTCCTCCTCAGCAGGTAAGAAGGCATCGCTTTCATCCTCGTCCCCACACCTCTGACCCTATCGCAACGTCTCCTCCCATTTCGGTGGTCGGGCCCCCCTGTCCCAGCTATGGTGGTTCTTTAGCTCCTGATTCCCTCTCGGTTACTGTCCTTGCTGAGGTGCGCTCTCTAGTTTCTGCCCCCCCCCCCCCTCCTCCTGTTTCCTTGACAGCCCCTCTCGGTTGTCTCCTCTTCCCGACCCTGTCCATCCGCCTCTGGTCTGTCCTCCAGCTCCCTTCCCTCCATCCTTACTAAGTTTACCCATGCCCCCTAACCCTGATTTTGCTGATCCTGATCCTGAGCCTATTTAATATACTGTGTTCTTCTTTACCTTTGTTTCTTCATTGTTTTCCGTTGCTGTCCTTTCTCATATGGATAATGTCTATTCTTCAATGGAATATTCGTGGATTTTATGCCAACTTCTATGAACCTCCAACTTCTGATTACACAGTTTTCACCACTTTGTGTTTGTCTCCAGGAGCCAATGCTTGGTGCTCGTCCTGGTCACTTTCGTGGTTAGTCCTTTTTTTCTCATCCCCCCCCCCCCCCCCCGGTATTGCTGGGGCCCATAACTCTACTGCTCTCTTGATTCATACTGATACTCCCTTCGTCTCCCTACTTTTTCCATCACCTATCCATTGTTCTGCTGCCCGTGTCATTGTGAGTATATGATATACGGTCTGTTCCATTTATCTTACCCCAAATGTCCCGCTTTCCCTTCCTGATCTTAAGCATCTCCTGGACTCCATGCCAGAGCCGGTGCTCCTGTTAGGTGATTTCAACTGTCGACATTCCGTCTGGGATGATGATCTGACAAACACCTGAGGCCGCCTTCTCGAACTGTTCGTCCTCTCTTCTTCCCTGTCTCTTCTGAATTCTTGTGAGCCCACTCATGTGGACTCTCGAACTCGCACCCTTTCCTGCCTTGATCTTTCTCTCTGCTCGTCGTCTCTTAGATCTCTCGTGGCGGGTTCTTGAGGACCTCCATAACAGTGACCATTTCCCCATCCTCGTTTCCTTTTTCTCTTTTCACTCTCCCCCTCTCTTTCCCTAGGTGACAGTTTGCCAAGGCAGACTGGAACCTATTCACCCACCCTGCTACTCTCTCCGACCTCTCTACTCTGTCTCTTCCTCGCACCCTCCTCCTTTTCATGACACCGTCTTCAATACTGCCCTATGCTCTATTCCTCGCTCTACCTCTCAAGGCACGCGGAAGTGCGCTCGCTGGTGAAATGCGGATTGTGCTCGGGCTGTCCGCTGTTAGTGTGCAGCCTGGAAGAAACACCGACGCCGGCAGACGGCTGATTCTTTTATTTTGTTTCAGAAGTCAAGTGCCGTGGCTCGTAGGACCATTCGTACAGATAAACGGGAGAATTGGAAATCTTATGTTTCCACCATTACGTCCAATACTCCTCTGCTGCAGATCAGGAAGAAGATCCGCAAGATTGCGGGTAAGTTCGTTCCAGATGTCACGTCAGTTCTTCACCTCCGTGGTCCTCTTGCGGCGGACCCAGTGAAGGTCACGTCCGAACTGGGTTCCCACTTTTCGACTGTTAGCTCCGGTTCTCATCTTCCTTAATCTTTCCTTCCTTCGTAAGCCTGTTCTTGAATCCCATCCCATCCCATAGATTTCCTCACTCCTCTCCGCCTTCCTTGTAAGAATCCCTTCTCTCTCTCTCTCTCTGAACTTCAGTCTGCCCTGGCCCTCTGCGGTTCTACGGCAGCGGGCTCTGATGACATTCATTATGAGGTGCTTCAGCATCTCCCTCCATGTGCGTCTCAGTATTTACTGTATCTGTATAACCAGGTCTGGGAGTCGTCGTCAGTCCCTGATGACTGGCTCGATGCCGTTGTACTCCCAATTCGGAAACCGGGGTCTCTCGGGACATCCCCTAAGGACTTCCGCCCTATTGTCCTCATGAGTTGTCTGCAGACTCTTTGGGCGTATGGTCAATGTTCGTCTGATGTTGTTCTTGGAACACTATCACCACCTCTCCCCTTCTCATTTTGGTTTTCGCAAGTGCCGCAGCACGACTGATGTCCTGGTGAACTTGGAGGTCTATATTCGTACTGGTTTTGCTGTGAAAACCTCCGTTGTTGCTGTCCTTTTTGACCTGGAAAAGGCTTATGACACCACCTGGAGATACCATATTCTGTCCCAACTTCGTTCTTTTGGCCTTCGTGGTAATCTCCCTCTCTTCCTCCAAAGCTTCCTCTCTAGTCGTACCTTTAGAGTCAGGCTTGGTGCCACACCCTCTCTCTGCCTCTTTCTGGCAGTACGAAGGTGTACCCCAAGGTAGTGTTCTGAGCACTACTTTTTTCTGGTTGCCCTCAATGGTCTTCTTTCCTCCCTTCCTTCTGGCGTCTTCTCCGCTCTCTATGTCGACAATCTTACTCTTTGCTTTCGAGGTGACGATTCGCCTCGCCTTCAACGGAGGCTTCAACTGGCGATTGATGCCGTGTCGTCTTGGGGCCACAAATCATGGCTTCAAGTTCTCTGCAACCAAGACTTGTTCTATGACTTTTACTCGGAAGCATGTCGTTCTTCGTCCCTCCATGTTGCTTTATGGTCAACCCCTAGTGTACAAAGATTCCGCTAAGCTTTTGGGGTTAATCTTTGACACTCGTTTGTCGTGGTCGCCCCATATCTCTTACCTCCGAGTTGAATGCTCTAAGACCCTTAATCTATTTAAGGTTTTGTCCCATACTTTTTGGGAAGCAGATAGGTGCATGCTCCTCTATTTGCATTCCTCTCTTGTACTGTCTAAACTCGATTATGGTTGCCCTGCTTACTCTTCTGCTTCTCCTTATACTCTTCGCTGTCTTGATCCTTTGCACCATACTGGGTTGTGCTTCAGCTCTGGTGTCTTTCGTTCCACTCCTACCGTCAGCTTGTACGTTGACACTGGCTTCCTGTCTCTCCATGACCGCCGTGATCGCTACTGTCTTCGCTACCTTGTGCGGTCCTTACAACATACTCTCGCTTGTGTCGTGCTTTGACTTTTCCCCCTCCTATAGTTCCTGTTCCCCTTCACCACCTCCATCTTTCTGTCCAGTTGTCTCGCTAACAACATTGTCTTTTGGTTAGTATTACTAATATTTCTCCTCGTGTTGTTCCGTCCTTGCTCCCGTGGAGGGTCCCCTACCTAAATATTGTAAATCCCTGACCCACATCACTAAAGCTTTTACCCCTCCTACAGTTCTGAAACGCCTTTTCCTTGAACACTTCTTCACACTCCCGCTCAATTTCCATCTTCGCCGATGGGTCTAAGTCTGCAGACGGTGTGGGCTACTCTGTTTTTTTTCATGACCACACCTATATGTGTCGCCTGCCTCCGGAGACTAGCATCTTCATGGCAGAACTTTATACTATTCTCTATGCTCTTCGTCTCCTGCTTTCTCGCTGTCAATCCTCCTTTGTGGTTGTAGTTGACTCTCGTAGTGCCATCATGGCTCTGGAGTCCTTTAATCCAGTCCATCTGGTGGTAGTCGAGATTCAACATTGGCTGTTTCTTATCTCCAGTAGATTTAAGACAGTTGAGTTTTGCTGGGTTCCCAGCCATATTTGGTGTCTTTAAATGAGCGTGCGGACGGTGCCGCTAAGGAAGCTATCCGCACTTGTACCATTTCCCGTAAAAACATTCCTTATTCCGACTTTCACCCAGTTATTCATTCCTCCATCCTTGCCCGTTGGCAGGGTTGTTGGTCTTCTGTTTCTGGTAACAAACTGTGTACTCTTAAGATAATGTCTTCCTGTGGCCTTCCTCCTACCACCGTAACCGGCGGTGGGAAACGGCTCTGGCAAGGTTGCGTATTGGTAATATGCACTTAACTCACGGACACTTAAAGGAGCGCCCCTCTGTTCCTTATTATCCTAACTGCATTGTCCCTTCTTACAGTTGTGCATATCCTTGTTGAATGTACTGACTTCCAGGACGAGCGTGTGTCTTGCTTTCAGACCGTCCCTCGCTGTCACTTGACCCTCGATAGAATTCTTTGTGAATCCTATACTTTTGATATCGTTCGCCTTATGCGTTTCTGTTCTCTTATTGGCATCGTTAGTGATATTTGGCGCCCTCTGATTATTCTGCACATTTGATGGTGCTACATAGCCTTCCCGGCTTGGTGCCTTCTTCGATAATTACTTACACACACACACACACACACACACACACACACACACACACACACACACACACACACACACACACACACACACACACACACATACACACATACACACACACACACACACACACACACACACACACACACACACACGTACACGTACACACACACACACACACACACACACACACACACACGTACATGTACACACATACACACACACACACACACACACACACACACACACACACACACACACACACACACACACACACACACACACGTACACGTACACACATACACACACACACACACACACACACACACGCACACACACACACACACACACACACGCACACGCACACACACACGCACACACACACACGCATTCAGAATTGCAAAATACTGGAACTAATACATAATAAATGGAATATATAAGTGTTGCGAGCCGTCTACTCTTTATGTGTCAGCCCTGGGGTACCCAAGGTCAGCCCTGGGGTGCCCCAGGTCAGCCCTGGGGTACCCCAGGTCAGCCCTGGGGTACCCAAGGTCAGCCCTGGGGTACCCAAGGTCAGCCCTGGGGTACCCAAGGTCAGCCCTGGGGTACCCAAGGTCAGCCCTGGGGTACCCAAGGTCAGCCCTGGGGTACCCAAGGTCAGCCCTGGGGTACCCAAGGTCAGCCCTGGGGTACCCAAGGTCAGCAATGTGATATCCAACACAAGCCTTTAAGCCTATAACGGATACTGTGAGGTCTCCTAGGGCAGCTCTGAGGCCCTCAAGGGCAGCTCAGGGGCCCTCAACGGCAGCTTTGAGGCCCTCAAGGGCAGCTTTGAGGCCCCCAAGGGCTGCCCGTACTACAAGGCCCCAATTCTGAGCTTACTATAGTGTCCTGTCTGCTGTCTGCATCATCTCTGGCAAGTATATTTACATATTTTGTATATATAATGTCGTGCCTAATAACCAGAACGGGGCTTCTTGGCCTACTATGTAAGGCCCAGTGTGCCTAACAGGCAGAATAATTTTCGTTATTTTCAAATATTTCTTTCTAGATTGGTTCTTTTCTAACAATAATATATTAAAGTAGGAACATGAATTACTTAGTTATATTAGTCTATGTTAGATTAGGTTAGGGTAGGTTAGGGTAGGTTAGGTTAGGTTAGGGTAGGTTAGGTTAGGTTAGGTTAGGCAGGCTAGGTTTAATCAAATTTATATTTTAATATTTGGCTCAAATAACACAAAATTGCAATGATGTTTAATACACTGAAAATTTCATCATATCCTAGGGATATAATTTGGAAAAATTTAATATTTAACGAAAATTCGGTTTGTTAGGCAACTCTGGCTATTAGGTATATATATATATATATATATATATATATATATATATATATATATATATATATATATATATATATATATATATATATTTGTAATATGTAATACATCAATTTTAAGAGGGTGCTACCGCCATATATTTCTGGTCAGATGACGGTGAAGGGGAAGCATAAGTGCGTGAGAGATGTTGAGGTGGGCTGACAGACACCGGAGTTGAGCCTCAGAGTTTGGGGGTTGGGTACAAGGAACAACATCAAGAGCTAAGACATTCGAGTAGAGGTGGCCACCTTTCCTCCTGCGTCGTCCGCTCAGGCGACCCATGGCTGCAACAGACGAGGGCCAACGCCCACACAAACGTACGATTACTACTTTAGCTCCTCACTTGTTCTTGCTACCTAAAAAAAACTGTCTCTCTAGAACATATAAGAACAAAGGAAACTTAGGAAGGTTTATTGGCTACTCCGAAGCAGTTGCTGTTTGTACCAAACTCGACTCACTCATATGGGTCATTTCATGTGAATTCACCAAACCCCCCCCCCCCCACTTGACCCTTTCTAAATCTAATGAAATTTTGTTATAAAATAGCCCTAGACCCCAAATGACATTGTGCACAATATTAGAGCTCAATCTGCTTTGGTTCTTAAATAATTGGTTCATATTCAATGGGCTCTCGTCCCGTTAATGCGAACATATCATAAAAGGGCCAACTTTGGCCCTTTATCAAATCACGTCTAGTGCCCCAGAGTGTCATTTTCAGAGTCCTCTGACTGAACTAGGAATTCAGATCCCATCCTAAATAAAAGTTACTCTTGTTCAGAAAAATCTGCTCTATCCAATGGTGTTATTCAAAACTAAATTGGGAATGACGCATATTGAGATATTTTGCCTTGAAAGTTGGCTAGTTTTGCACATAAATTTTTTTTGACCAACTTTCAAGTGGCCACCTCTGGACATATGGATACAACAGAGTTGCTATTGCATCACTGCATAATATTGTGCTTCTTATACATCGTTGCAAAAGATCATGGCGTTTAGACCTTTTGGTGATGAGTAAGTGGTCTCCAAATTGGGGTCCAAATTTCTCGCGACCAAATTTGGCAATGATTTTAGCATGGATGGATAGTTGAATGACCACCCACACTGCTTTTTTGATTACACTACGTTATTCTACACCAAAAGTTGTCCTGGTATGTCACATCTCACACTCCTACAGGCAATAGAAGTGATATAACATAGGGTCAAAGTTGGCCATTTTTGTGGTACTTGCGCATTAACGGGACGAGAGCCCATTGAATATGGACCTGTTATTTAAGAACCAAAGCAGATTGAGCTCTAATATTGTGCACAATGTCATTTGGGGTCTAGGGCTATCTTACTACAAAATTTCATGGCATTTGGAGAGGGTCGAGTGGGAGCCATGGGTGACGTTTTGATGATTTGAGATAAAATGGCCCATATGGAATCTTCGCTTGGAACAGTCTAGCGACCCCAAGTTTGTTACGTTAGTCGGTAAGTTGTTCCATGGATCCACAACTCTGCTTCCAATCTGATGTTTACACAGATATTTCCTCAGTCTAAGTTTATCCAATTTGTATCTTATGTTCTATTTTGAGTTGATAAATTTAAAACTTTATTTATGTCGCCTTTCTTAGACTCATCCATTTACATAATTCAGTCAAGTTACCCCTAAATTCGCCGTCTTAGACAATGTAATTTAATCTTATCTAATCTCTATAATAATAGAGGTTTCTAGTTCCTGGAATTAGCATCGTCATCTTTAGCTGTGCTCGGTCAAGGTAGTTTGTCTTCTTTTGAACAGAGACCAAAACTGACCTGTATAACCCAAATGGAGACATAAGATAAAATAAAGGTGAATATCATTAGAGATTTGGTTTGATGGATATGTGTAAGATCTGTCACCCGTGGGAGGGTTGTTCAAGACACCACACAACCGTGGGAGGGTTGTTCAAGACCCCACACAACCGTGGGAGGGTTGTTCAAGACACCACACAACCGTGGGAGGGTTGTTCAAGACCCCACACAACCGTGGGAGGGTTGTTCAAGACCCCACACAACCGTGGGAGGGTTGTTCAAGACACCACACAACCGTGGGAGGGTTGTTCAAGACACCACACAACCGTGGGAGGGTTGTTCAAGACACCACACAACCGTGGGAGGGTTGTTCAAGACACCACACAACCGTGGGAGGGTTGTTCAAGACCCCACACAACCGTGGGAGGGTTGTTCAAGACCCCACACAACCGTGGGAGGGTTGTTCATGACCCCACACAACCGTGGGAGGGTTGTTCAAGACCCCACACAACCGTGGGAGGGTTGTTCATGACCCCACACAACCGTGGGAGGGTTGTTCATGACCCCACACAACCGTGGGAGGGTTGTTCAAGACCCCACACAACCGTGGGAGGGTTGTTCATGACCCCACACAACCGTGGGAGGGTTGTTCATGACACCACACAACCGTGGGAGGGTTGTTCAAGACCCCACACAACCGTGGGAGGGTTGTTCAAGACACCACACAACCGTGGGAGGGTTGTTCATGACACCACACAACCGTGGGAGGGTTGTTCAAGACACCACACAACCGTGGGAGGGTTGTTCAAGACCCCACACAACCGTGGGAGGGTTGTTCATGACCCCACACAACCGTGGGAGGGTTGTTCATGACCCCACACAACCGTGGGAGGGTTGTTCATGACCCCACACAACCGTGGGAGGGTTGTTCAAGACACCACACAACCGTGGGAGGGTTGTTCATGACACCACACAACCGTGGGAGGGTTGTTCATGACACCACACAACCGTGGGAGGGTTGTTCAAGACACCACACAACCGTGGGAGGGTTGTTCAAGACCCCACACAACCGTGGGAGGGTTGTTCATGACCCCACACAACCGTGGGAGGGTTGTTCAAGACCCCACACAACCGTGGGAGGGTTGTTCAAGACACCACACAACCGTGGGAGGGTTGTTCAAGACACCACACAACCGTGAGAGGGTTGTTCATGACACCACACAACCGTGGGAGGGTTGTTCAAGACACCACACAACCGTGGGAGGGTTGTTCATGACCCCACACAACCGTGGGAGGGTTGTTCATGACCCCACACAACCGTGGGAGGGTTGTTCATGACCCCACACAACCGTGGGAGGGTTGTTCATGACCCAACACAACCGTGGGAGGGTTGTTCATGACCCCACACAACCGTGGGAGGGTTGTTCATGACCCCACACAACCGTGGGAGGGTTGTTCATGACCCCACACAACCGTGGGAGGGTTGTTCAAGACACCACACAACCGTGGGAGGGTTGTTCATGACACCACACAACCGTGGGAGGGTTGTTCATGACCCCACACAACCGTGGGAGGGTTGTTCAAGACACCACACAACCGTGCTCACCAACCACCAACTTTATTTCCGGGTGGAACAAAGTGCTCGCCTACAGTAAACTCTGCCTATATAAGCGGAGCAACAGGGTGCACCTGTCCGTACACAAGCCCCTTTTGCGTCTTAATTATTGGTAACGCTTCTAGATATGAATTCCAGTATCTTCTCATATTCCGTACGTTAATAAATAATTTTTGGGGGCATATGATTTTTACTATTCATGTCTCCCAGATTTTTTTGGACATTCAGATATATATAATTTATAACAGTACAGCTAATATCTAACAACTATTATCATTAAAATCCCAGTATTAATTGTCTTGAGGCTATTTTGAGTCTTCTCCAAATTTATTTCCCGCCCTGCCTTAGTATCACCTACTGACCTTGCAAATGTTGTTACTCGGTCCTATAGCTAAGCCAGTTAAGTCACTTATATCTATTAGGCAAACAAGAGAGGTCCCAGGACAGAGTCCGTGGTACTCACTCCACTTACAACGGTTCCCCGCTCGGACAATTCCAATTATACTAGCTCTCTGTTTCCCCTTGAAATAACTATGCTCTAATCCAAGTCAGAATACCCTTATTCCTGGTGCCATGTGTCACTTGCCAGCGAGGCTGGTGAGGACAGGTCACTACAACACGCCGCAATTCCTCTCCTTTGGAGCATAATTCATTGGTTGTATTATCCACATATTTTGTAGGGTTTTACTTCCTGAAGTTTTAACCGATTGTCATTGATAGCATTTATGTCTGCTGAAGCTATTAAGAATTTTGGTGCAATGTTCTGAAGCGGGGATTGTCTTTGTTAAATATAAAATCAACTTTGAAGTGTTAGATAATAATTAATTTTGAAACAAAATGTTATAATCACTTAAAACAAACAATAACACACACACGTCTAAACATGTGTTGATGTTCTTTGTTTATGTGTATACATGAGGTTCCGTGACGCATGCGGCTGGCGTCCTCAACACCACACGCACGATGGCTTCGCCGCCCTAAACAATTGGAAGACCTTTAGAACTTTGTGGAGTGCAGCGTCCAGTCTAACCCCACTCCCCAAAAATAGGCAGATGTGCAAGTTCTACTAACTTGCGAATGATCTAATCCAACCCCCACTGAACCCAATTAAGATGTGGGGAGAACCTAATCCATCCCTACTGAACCTGAATAGGATGTGCAAAGAACCTAATCCAACCCAACTGAACCTGACTAGGATGTGCGAAGGACCTAATCCAACCCTACTGAACCTGACTAGGATGTGCGAAGGACCTAATTCAATCTCACTGAACCCGACTAGGATGTGTGGAGGGCCTAATCCAACACCCACTGAACCCGACAAAAGTGACGTGTGAAGCGTTGCTCGTCCCACCTCCAATGGCGTTGACGATGGCTTCTCTGGCCTTGTGGACGCCCCGGGTGAAGGAGGTGAGGTCCGGCCTCCGACGAGCGCCTCGGTGGAAGAGTACCAGCGACCGCTCGAACTCCCCCATACCGTAGAGCGCCTCCGCCTGCACCAGTACCGCTGTGGAAGACAGTAGGTGGGTGACGGTGTCTTACAGTGAGTGACGGTGTCTTACAGTGAGTGACGATGTCTTACAGTGGATGACAGTGTCTTACAGTAGATGACGATGTCTTACAGTGGATGACGATGTCTTACAGTGGATGACGATGTCTTACAGTGGGTGACGATGTCTTACAGTGGATGATGGTGTCTTACAGTGAATGACGGTGTCTTATAGTGAGTGACGATGTCTTACAGTGGATGACGATGTCTTACAGTGGATGACAGTGTCTTACAGTGGATGACAATGTCTTACAGTGGATGACGATGTCTTACAGTGGGTGACGATGTCTTACAGTGAAAACCTTCTCAGGACGAGAAAGTGATACGGACCGGCCTTCGCCGCTCCCTACGATTAAGTGGGTTAAATGAGTCGTAAAGTGAGGTGAACCCACACTTATAAATGTACAGATTTTTCCCAGTAAGCTGTGGTACAATACAATACAATTGTATTGTACCAGTAAGCTCAGTATAGCTGTGTCAGTTCAACAGAGTGTTCTCCTGAAGATGTCACATTGCTGACCAAACATCGAACAATACAAATGGAAATATTAAGTGATCTAGTGTTCCTTTAACATTCAGATGGTAGAAGATATTTGCGTAGAATGGAAATTATCCAAAAGATGATTAATAATACTCACAGTGCTGTAGTGTTTATATATATATATATATATATATATATATATATATATATATATATATATATATATATATATATATATATATATATATATAAATAAACATATTTGGGAAGGGAGATAAATATAAGAGCTACATATACAATATTGGTACTATACACCTATATTCGTGTTGTACTATGGCATGGCTTAGAAAGTACTTTCAGAGATGAGGCAGTGTTGCTACTTATGGCGCTGCATATTGTTATAGACATGACAAGTGATCACGAAGAGTGTAAATTGCTAACCCTTAACAAGTGAGGGGTCCATCTTGAGGGCTCCTCGGGCATCTTCCAGGGCCTCCTGCAGGTGTCCCAGCAGCAGGTGACAGCGGCCTCTCACCACCAGGGAGGCTGGGTCACCTCCGCTCTCCACCGCCTGTCACGGGTCCAGGCAGGCCGGCGTCGGTGGCACGGATACAAGGGTAATGGTAACGAAAGTCATAACAGATAAAAGATAACCTTGTCATAAGGTCCAGTCTCTGATGTACCCTCTCTCTCTCTCTCTCTCTCTCTCTCTCTCTCTCTCTCTCTCTCTCTCTCTCTCTCTCTCTCTCTCTCTCTCTCTCTCTCTCTCTCTCTCTCTCTGCCTCTCTCTCTGCCTCTCTCTCTGCCTCTCCCTCTCTCTCTCTGCCTCTCTCTCTGCCTCTCTCTCTCTCTCTCTCCTATTTTTGGTAAATTAACACTATAATTCAAAAGTACCAAAATATATGTACTCATAAATACAAATATTTGTTACCTAACTCACTAGATGACTGCTAGCCATAATCTAGACACTGAAGTATTTCCTTATATGTTTATTGCATATATGTCACTTCCATTCCCATAGCTATACATCACTAGCAATCCCATAGCTGTACTTCTTCACTACTCACAAAGCTGTGCATCACTAACACTCTCATAGGTGTACGTCACTAACACTCTCATAGGTGTACGTCACTAACACTCTCATAGGTGTACGTCACTAACACTCTCATAGGTGTACGTCACTAACACTCTCATAGGTGTACGTCACTAACACTCTCATAGGTGTAGGTCACTAACACTCACATAGGTGTACGTCACTAACACTCTCATAGGTGTACGTCACTAACACTCTCATAAGTGTACGTCACTAACACTCCCATAGATGTACGTCACTAACACTCACATAGGTGTACGTCACTAACACTCCCATAGATGTACGTCACTAACACTCACATAGGTGTACGTCACTAACACTCACATAGGTGTACGTCACTAACACTCTCATAAGTGTACGTCACTAACACTCCCATAGATGTACGTCACTAACACTCACATAGGTGTACGTCACTAACACTCCCATAGATGTACGTCACTAACACTCACATAGGTGTACGTCACTAACACTCCCATAGGTGTACGTCACTAACACTCTCATAGGTGTACGTCACTAACACTCCCATAGGTGTACGTCACTAACACTCTCATAGGTGTACGTCACTAACACTCACATAGGTGTACGTCACTAACACTCTCATAGGTGTACGTCACTAACACTCCCATAGGTGTACGTCACTAACACATAGGTGTACGTCACTAACACATAGGTGTACGTCACTAACACTCCCATAGGTGTACGTCACTAACACATAGGTGTACGTCACTAACACTCTCATAGGTGTACGTCACTAACACATAGGTGTACGTCACTAACACATAGGTGTACGTCACTAACACATAGGTGTACGTCACTAACACATAGGTGTACGTCACTAACACTCCCATAGGTGTACATCACTAACACTCCCATAGGTGTACGTCACTAACACATAGGTGTACGTCACTAACACATAGGTGTACGTCACTAACACATAGGTGTACGTCACTAACACTCCCATAGGTGTACGTCACTAACACTCCCATAGGTGTACGTCACTAACACATAGGTGTACGTCACTAACACATAGGTGTACGTCACTAACACTCCCATAGGTGTACGTCACTAACACATAGGTGTACGTCACTAACACATAGGTGTACGTCACTAACACTCCCATAATGCAGCATCCAATCTATCCCAAAGATAAACTTTGTGGGAAATTTTTACCCACTAAATCTGTATTATTATCTATGAAATGTATTATTTCTATATCATATTTATATCATAACAAAATCATATCAATATCATATCAGAATCACTACAGATTCATTATACATCTGGATCCTACAAGACAATGCCACCTATGATCACGTACGACCATAGGGCCCTTGGTTGCCTACGTGACATTTTGCATGATTTCTCAAGGATCCAGAAGCTTCTAGAAGGATTTTTTAATTAAAAAACTATTGGAACAATAGAATCAATTTCCGGTAGGGATTAAATCAAATCCTTAATAAGAATCAATAGTACTATCAAGTACTACTTATAATCTTTATATCCTTTATCTAATAATTTTATAATCACATATTATCTCAATCATATGTCTAGACAGTAAAAATAATCAATCAATACTCATTGAAGGCTACCTTGCTCAGGGAGCATGGGGGGGGGGGGGGGGACGATGGCTGGGAGAGAAGCGCCCACCACACCCCGAGCCAGAACGCGTGTGTTTACAACAGTGCAAACGTGTGACGGTGTCTTGCGAACAATTATTCAGCTTAGGACACCTTATCCAATTATCTTTATCACCAGTGATTACTCTCTAGAACTGGGGGAGTACCTGGACAATATATCTACAAGGAAAAATTCCTAGAACATATTTAAATAAGTGTACAGTGGAGCACACAAGGTATTGCTGTCTCCACCTCCATCATCATCACTTATCTAACCTATTGCAACCGCAATAGGTTAGATTAAGGACATAATCAATTAGCAACACTACTAGAACATTATACAGCAAAGCTGTGAGCTCACACTACACCCTCGGAGCTCACACTACACCCCGGTGATCACACTACACTCCCGGAGCACACATTACACCCTTGAAACACACACTATACCCTCGGAGCACACACCACGCCCCCGGAGCACACACACCACGTCCCCTGGAGCACCCACCTTCTGGGCACAGGAGAGGGCTGTCTCCACCCTTCCCATGGTAATGGCTCGCTGGGCCTCCGTCAGGTGGACGGAGGAGTAAGTGTCCTCTGGTTGCACCACGCGTCGCTCCTTCTTCCTTTTGACCTGCTGGACGGGCAAACATTAGAGCTCCAGTACCTGGAGCGCTCGGCCGATATGCACATGAGCAGAGCCCTGGGAAACGTGGCCGCCATGCTCCCCCGGGGCTGGTCTCCTGGGAGACCAAAGCCTTCCCTCATCCTCCCACTGATCTTCCCAGGGGGTTCACGGAGACTAGGTTCCGGCAGGCTGATCGCCGCCCACATGCAGACCAGCCGAGAAATGAGCCCAAGGCAGAGGAAAGGATTGGGAGTCATATTTTCTAATGTTGAATTTTAGCAGTGGTTTAAAACTGTCTTAAGTGATTATTATGCATTAAAAGTTTCTAGTATCTATTTTATTTGAGATATCTCATTTCTATAATATTTAGCGTTAGTTCTACTTAATCGTTAGTTTATCTTAAGCAGCTTTATAGAAGGGAAAAAGTGTTGTCTTTTTTTTATAAAAAGCAATTATTGTCATAAGGGGGAAATGGACAGTGAAGAAGAAGTTGGTGATGTTAAGGATTCACATTTTCCCAAAATTCATTAGAAAGCTAAATTATTAACCTCTGAGCAGAAATTCATCAAGATATTCCAAATTTTATAATACAAAGTGGAAGATAAGAATGTGAATCTTCAACACTAACCCTGAGGTCTGAACACATACCCATCCAAGAACATCCCACAACATGTTGGTGCCAGGATACATACAACATACAACATACCATGCAGACGATAGGACATACCAGCATACACGCACATACACAGTAGACATACACGTCACGACAGGACAATGGCACAAGGAAACAGTGATGAGTGGCCAAAAGTAGCAGCAGTCTTGGCAAAGTGGTTGAGTATGTCGTCGCTTCTCAATCGGTGTGGAATAATGTTGCTCGTTCTTTTGATTATTTAATACGGATATAATTTTACATTTAAGCTATTTTTTCAATACATGTGACGTATTGCTCCGTATGTGGACAAATTTATTTATGCACGTAAAGGTATCGCACTTATTATTATTATTTTTACACCTGCCCGAGCGCCGAACTGTTTAGCGAAGTTTGCGCTATAAGCGATCCATTTTCTGTAACACTCAACAGTTCCAGTTTATAAACACAAGCTGTGACTGTACAACTGACTGTCCCGAGTGTGGCACGGGGGCAGTGCAAGCTACTTGACTTGCCAGTGATGAAATAAACTAACTCATGGCCTACTTCACTGTCAAGTGATGTAGGCCGTGATGTTTCTTGAACGATGTACTATGGATGTATATATCAAACACTGCATTGAGCAGTGTGTGCAATGAGCTTTTATATATATATATATATATATATATATATATATATATATATATATATATATATATATATATATATATATATATATATATATATATATATTTGATGGAAACATTCTTTCGGGAAATATGATGAGAAAGTGAGAGTTAACATGTTGCAGACGAGCATTACTGAAATGTCTCTTAACGAGAGGTGACGAGAACAGATTGTGCACACAAGCTGTAATGGCGGTATGGTGCTGCCACACTGTGTTGCGTGACACAGGTGGGGGGGGGGGCTGCCACACTGTGTTGCGTGACACAGGTGGGGGGGGGGGGCTGCCACACTGTGTTGCGTGACACAGGTGGGGGGGCTGCCACACTGTGTTGCGTGACACAGGTGGGGGGGCTGCCACACTGTGTTGCGTGACACAGGTGGGGGGGCTGCCACACTGTGTTGCGTGACACAGGTGGGGGGCTGCCACACTGTGTTGCGTGACACAGGTGGGGGGGGCTGCCACACTGTGTTGCGTGACACAGGTGGGGGGGCTGCCACACTGTGTTGCGTGACACAGGTGGGGGGGGCTGCCACACTGTGTTGCGTGACACAGGTGGGGGGGGCTGCCACACTGTTTTGCGGGACACAGGTGGGGGGGGCTGCCACACTGTGTTGCATGACACAGGTGGGGGGGGGGGGCTGCCACACTGTGTTGCGTGACACAGGTGGGGGGGGGGGGCTGCCACACTGTGTTGCGTGACACAGGTGGGGGGGGGGCTGCCACACTGTGTTGCGTGACACAGGTGGGGGGGGCTGCCACACTGTGTTGCATGACACAGGTGGGGGGGCTGCCACACTGTGTTGCGTGACACAGGTGGGGGGGGGGCTGCCACACTGTGTTGCGTGACACAGGTGGGGGGGGGGCTGCCACACTGTGTTGCGTGACACAGGTGGGGGGGCTGCCACACTGTGTTGCGTGACACAGGTGGGGGGGGGGGCTGCCACACTGTGTTGCGTGACACAGGTGGGGGGGGCACACTGTGTTGCGTGACACAGGTGGGGGTTGCCACACTGTGTTGCGTGACACAGGTGGGGGGGCACACTGTGTTGCGTGACACAGGTGGGGGCTGCCACACTGTGTTGCGTGACACAGGTGGGGGCTGCCACACTGTGTTGCGTGACATGGTATTGATCCGTGGCAGACGGATCTGCCACGCGGTATTACGTTAGTTACCAATCCTCTAATCACCAGACAGAACTACAGTAGAGACGGGAGGCGCACATCATGCGGTCACTCCTCCTGCCTCCAACTGACGCCCACCTTCCAACCAATATAGC